>NW_024739869.1:0-15040 GCF_018991925.1 Homarus americanus | reverse complement strand
ATCTAGTCAAACTTCCCTTCAGACAAACAGCCAAGCTCCTATGCTATGCGGACGACTTACAGCTCATAGTAAGAGGATCGAACAGACTAGCCAACACGCAACACGCACTCCAACTTATAGAAGAGGAGTGCAACAGACTTGGACTCAAGATAAATCCAGCCAAGTCGAAAGCGATGGCCATCTGCACAGACACACCAGACAAGACGCTCTCCATACAAAACACGCCGGTAGTCTGGACCGACGCCCACCAGTGTCTTGGAATCTGGCTTGACCAGAAACTCACCTTCAAGCCGCAACTCGAGTATCTCAGGCACAGGACGAAGAGCAGACACAATATAATGAGGTCGCTCACCAGCAAATCCGCAGGAGCAAACCTTCATGTGCTCAAAGCCTACTACACAGCCGCCATCAGATCGCTGGTAGATTACAGTGCTCCAGCACTCATTGGACTGAGAGAAGACCAAATAGCTAAGCTAGAAGTCATTCAAACCAATGCTCTCAGGACCATGCTCGGAGCACCCATGTGGACCAGAATTTGCAATCTGCAAATGGAAACCGAGCTACCACCCCTGGCAGTACGAGTCAAGCAGGTGACAGCCGGTCTCCTCGCCAAAATCTGCAGAGCAGAAGAGCCCACAGCTGCCAAGATTCGAATCAGTGCCTCTCTCCACCTCGACCACAGAGTGCGAGGGGCCACCTGGTCGCACGAGGCAAGCGAGGTCATCCGACACCTGCAAGCAGAAACACTCGTCAAGAACAACCAAGACACACGAGACAATGGTTACACTGTTCCTCCACCATGGAGCCCTCCACCAGCCACACTCAAATTCACCGACCTCGGCGACAGTAAAGCCAACCTCCAGAAGGAGTACCTCAAAAAAATATCTCTCCAAGCCATAGCCACCGAGACACCGGCTGATGCAGCATCATACTTCACAGACGGCTCGGTGGACCCAAAACATCACAGATCCGGAGCGGCCTTCTACACCCAAGGTCAGACCCTCAAATGGAGACTTTCCAACGACTGCTCCACCCTACAAACAGAACTGGTAGCAATCTCAAAGGCCCTACAACACGCTGCAACACAACACAACAAGTCCGTCATAATTCACACGGACTCGAAATCGGCCATGCAAGCGCTGCAACACAGTCAACCAAGAGACAACGTCCACATCATCACCTCGATCCTCGCGCAACTACAGGAATTCCAAAGCCAAAGCCGACCAGTCGTCTTACACTGGATTCCCAGTCATGTAGGGATCGGAGGAAACGACGTGGCAGACGAAGCAGCCAAGGCAGCTACACGTTCCAGTAGCGTACACATCCAAGTTCCAGCAAGTGTGCAACAGATCAAAAATCACCTCAGAAAGACTACCAAGCTCCACATCAAAAAGAGCTTCCTTCATGCACTCAACGCTGGTTCCCAATCAGCCAAATGGTACCTGGCGGCCACAAAAGGGGAACCACCTTTCGCAGACAAGAAAACTCCAAGACAAACCCAAGTCAGCCTTCACCGACTACGACTAGGGTACAAGTGCTCCTGGCAGATGATCGGAAATGACGTCATGGAATGCACCTACTGTCAGGAGCCAGCAGCCAACCCACTTGAACACTATCTCCTCGATTGCGAGGTCACACAAAGACTCCGAAACAGAACTCAAATCTCCCAAGAAACACACACAACACCAGCGGCCACTTTAACCCGAAAGGCCCATACAGACCACATTCACCACCTACTCCGGGTCATCACACGATACCCACCACCCAGATAGCTTAGAAAGCATCCTCTCCCAGCAAGTGCGGACCCCAGTTCGGGGGGCGCGCCACTCCGAAGCTGACCACGTCCAAGAGTGGGGGCTGGTGGTAAGCGTCCACTGATCGGGGGTCCGCTCACACTTGCAACCTGCAGTATCCCTCCAATCTGCAGGTGGGACCACCTCCAATCCCAATCCGGTCTGGCTGCTCCTGGAGCTCCAGCCGGAACCACCAAACGGGCCGCCTATAGGCAAAGGCCCGTGTCGGACTACGGTCCGACAATCTATACAACAACAACAACAACCGGGCCGCCCGTATTGACTATTTCGTCGTCGAGATGGCCCGTACTAAACAGACTGCCCGCAAGTCCACTGGAGGCAAGGCTCCACGGAAGCAGCTTGCCACCAAGGCAGCTCGCAAGTCCGCCCCAGCCACCGGTGGTGTCAAGAAGCCCCATCGTTACAGGCCCGGAACCGTCGCCCTTCGTGAGATCCGTCGTTACCAGAAGAGCACAGAGCTACTCATCAGGAAGCTGCCCTTCCAGCGCCTGGTGCGTGAGATCGCCCAGGATTTCAAGACTGACCTGCGCTTCCAGTCGTCTGCCGTCATGGCTCTGCAGGAAGCCTCTGAGGCTTACCTGGTGGGTCTTTTCGAGGACACCAACCTGTGTGCCATTCACGCCAAGCGCGTTACCATCATGCCCAAGGACATCCAGCTGGCCCGGCGCATCCGCGGAGAGCGTGCTTAAGTCCTCTTCCTTGGGGAAAAACAAAAAGCACAACAAAACCTACCAGACATCTATAACTCGGCCCTTCTCAGGGCCAAAGAACTGTTCTGAAGATAATTTTCATGACAATCTAAATGGTTGGTGGTCGGAGAGCATTAATTTCGGTTACCCAAATCGCCTAACGGTAAGTTGGTAACATTCGTGGAGGTACGATTGTATAGTAGGTCATCAATTCGGGAGGTGGGTGGGTGCAACAAACAAGAGCTAGTAACAAATAAATATATAAAGAATAAGTAAGTAAATAAATAAATAAAATAAAAGAACATACAATAAAAAAAAAAAAAAAAAATTGTTTACATGAAATAGGCGTGCTGCAAACAAGAAATGAAGCCCAAACACACTCCATGTATGTCACTTTGCAGTTGGTGTACAACTACTCCACGCAGAATTTATTTATTTATTTATTATGTTTCGATTTAGTCCGGTTTCTACGCCAATAGAGAATGCAGATTATTATAATTTTTTTTTTATTTATTTCCCTCTCAATATATCACTGTCGGTAACTGTCTCTTTAACATGTAACTGTGGCTCCGATGGAGCCGATTAAGTTGTAGTAGTGGGATGGCGTGTTTGTTGTGCACAAGTAACCTCTTACTTGGAAGAGGTGTACTTGGTGACAGCCTTGGTGCCTCAGACACGGCATGCTTGGCCAGTTCACCGGGCAGCAAGAGTCGGACAGCTGTCTGGATTTCCCGACTTGTAATGGTGGAGCGTTTGTTGTAGTGCGCCAGGCGGGAAGCCTCGGCAGCGATGCGCTCGAAGATGTCGTTCACGAAAGAGTTCATGATGGACATAGCTTTGGAGGAGACTCCTGTGTCGGGGTGCACTTGCTTCAGTACCTTGTAGATGTAGATGCTGTAGCTTTCCTTCCTCCTGCGCTTCTTCTTCTTGTCACCCTTGGCAATGGCCTTCTGGGCCTTTCCAGCCTTCTTGGCAGCCTTTCCGGAAGTTTTGGGAGGCATGGCGGCACAGTTACTCGTGGCGCGGAGCGAGAGAATTGAAAACTGGCTCGACTAACTTTTCCTTATATACCGAGCGGGCCGCTCAGGATCAGACTGGCTGCAGCTACGGCTCTCTTACATTGGTTGGGTCCGCGAGACGGCCACCTGGCCTGATCCTGAGCTTGGTATAAAAGACCAAGGTGGCGGGCGGAAATTTAACTCCTATCACGAAAAGCAGCAGCAGCAACATGTCAGGACGCGGCAAGGGAGGCAAAGTGAAGGGCAAGTCAAAGTCCCGTTCTAGCAGGGCCGGACTCCAGTTCCCCGTGGGTAGAATCCACCGTCTCTTGCGTAAGGGCAACTATGCTGAGCGCGTTGGTGCAGGTGCACCTGTGTACCTTGCAGCCGTCATGGAGTACCTGGCAGCAGAAGTGCTCGAGCTGGCCGGTAACGCCGCCCGCGACAACAAGAAGATCCGCATTATCCCGCGTCATCTTCAGCTTGCCATTCGCAATGACGAGGAGCTGAACAAGCTCCTGTCTGGAGTCACCATTGCCCAAGGGGGTGTCCTTCCTAACATCCAAGCTGTGCTCCTCCCCAAGAAGACAGAGAAGAAATAAGAACCCAAGGTTCGTTCACACAAGACAACCTAACCAAACAGGCTCCTTTCGGAGCCACAGGATATCACTTAAAGAGAGAAATATACGACATCAACGTTTTGCAGGATAACACTCTATTTTACGTGTAATTAGCATAGTATTGTGGAAATTGAGTGAAATTGTTTGAGAATGGTGTAGATGTGAAGGGTTACTGCGGGGGCCTGGGGTGGGGGACTTAAACGGGACTTAGAAGGGCGCAAGAAGCAGCAGCAGCAGCCAGGGAGGCGACCTTATTTTCAGTCAGGTTCATACACAAATAAATACATCAGATTCATTGACAGTACAGTACACATTTACCAGTGTGGGCTAGCCAATTTGGGATAAAGAGCAAGAATGTAATGTCCTCAATGAAGTAATGACATAGTTCAAGATACAATAAGTGAGGTGGCCTGAAGTCTTTGACAGTGTCACATTCAATAATATAGTAGTGCTTTAAAGGTGTATCACCAAGTTTACATGCTGAGTGTTCCTTTATGGGTACAGCGTTACTAACTAGCCAGATGTGTCTGTATCCTAACCTAATTCTGGCCACGACTACATCACACAGGCAGGCAGGAGCAAGTTGTTTGGACACTCTTCCTAGCCCCCTTGGTCCCTGTTCACCTACCTACTGTAGCAGTAAGTAGGTACCTGTTGTAAATCGAAAGGTTGCCAATTCGTATTCAGGGAAAGTTGTTGGAGCTTCTAAACTTGAACTGACACAATCCGAGGAGTGGTGACCTGAGGATCACAGACACTATCTCTCCCACTACAAATCCCTTCCTAACCTCCTGCTCCTTCCTATGTCCTCCCAAAATTGAACCATGCTATCGCAAAGGTAATAATACAGGTAGAGACAACAACATATTTTCCTATTGTCTTATCATATATTAATAACAGAAACGCTGCCGCCATCCCGGAGGCTTTACATTGTCTCACTGTTCATTCCCTCCACAATTCTTCCTCTTACTTCTTCTTCTTCTTCTTCTTCTTCTTCTTCTTCTTCTTCTTCTTCTTCTTCTTCTTCTTCTTCTTCTTCTTCTTCTTCTTCTTCTTCTTCTTCTTCTTCTTCTTCTTCTTCTTCTTCTTCTTCTTCTTCTTCTTCTTCTTCTTCTTCTTCTTCTTCTTCTTCTTCTTTGTCTTCTTTGTCTTCTTCCTTCTTTCTTCTTTCTTCTTCTTCTTTCATCCTTTCTTCTTCTTCCTTCTTTCTTCTTAATTTTTTCTTCTTCTTTCTTATTTCTTCTTCCTTCTTCTCCCTTCCCTTCCTTCCTCCTTCCTTCCTTCCTTCCTTCCTTCCTTCCTTCCTTCCTTCCTTCCTTCCTTCCTTCCTTCCTTCCTTCCTTCCTTCCTTCTTCCTTCTTCTTCTTCCTTCTTCTTTCTTCTTCTTCTTCTTTCCTTCTTCTTCTTCTTCCCTTCTTCTTCTTCTTCTTCTTCTTTCTTCTTCTTCTTCTTCTTCTTCTTCTTCTTCTTCTTCTTCTTCTTCTTCTTCTTCTTCTTCTTCTTCTTCTTCTTCTTCTTCTTCTTCTTCTTCTTCTTCTTCTTCTTCTTCTTCTTCTTCTTCTTCTTCTTCTTCTTCTTCTTCTTCTTCTTCTTCTTCCATCAATACTTTATTAACGGTGTATGTAAGTTTCACCATGTTTTGCACTACAGCGGTAGAGCAAAGTATATTTTGTTAGCAATAAACCAAAAGCATATTTTATGGCCTAATCATCACTACATAGAACACCACCCATAAAGCATGATACTAGTAGACCACAAAAACTGCTATAAACCCCCAAAGCATATTTTATTGCCTAATCATCACTACATAGAACACCACTCATAAAGCATGATACTATTAGACCACAAACTGCTATAAACCCCAATAATATACTATACTAGTGACTCTAATTGTGTTACCCAATATTATACGAAATAATACTATAAAACATAATAATAAACACACTAATAGTGTATATTAGTTGAATGCACAATCTGATGAGAAGTCAAAAAAAAAAAAAAAAAAAATAGCAACAACCTAGAAAGAGTGTAGAGTATTTTTGTGCAAACTATTATACTAGTAGATGGTCTAAGATAACTGTATGTGAAGGAAAAGGTGTGCTCTCCACTCAAACTTTCTTTTTATGAAATCTCCTACTCCCCAGCTGAGCGGTACGCCCAATGGGAAACAAAACGTGGCACATAACACGCCGCCCGCCAGCTCTGGCTCGGTGAATAGGAATCAGTAATCGGGCGGAGTATAAACAACACCGCCGCCAATGTGCTCCTCCCATCTCTGAGGAAATCTGGCGGGCAACTTAGTATTATATTAGCATGTAATAATAATAACAATAATAATAATAATAATATACTACTACTACTACTAATAATAATAATAATAATAATAATATTAATAATAATAATATTAATAATAATAACATGCAATTTCATTTTATAACACATACTAACAAAATAGTGTATAGCCTACTATACTTAACTATAATAGGTTAGGTTGCGTAGGAGGATCTAAAAAGTACAGTAGTATACACACACACACACACACACACACACACACACACACACACACACACACACACACACACACACACATACATATAGACAACAAACTAAATTAGAAACCAAACGTCAGTGAAGTTATCAAATCCTCCAGTTTCCGTCTCCACCTCCTACGCCGACTCAAGTCCCTCGGTGGTCCTGCACACGAGCTCCTCAGTGTTTACACAACATTCATACTTCCCAAGCTCACCTATGCCTCCTCCACCTGGTCTTCCTCCCTAAATGCCACACAACGTAAACACCTCGAAAAAGTGCAAAAGAGGCCATGCAAGATTATTCTCTACCCTTCCTACTCCACATATCAAGAAGCGCTCAACACACTGACCCTTTAGACTCTCACTGACCATCACCACGACCTCATCTGCAAATTTGGTAAGAAGCTTCTACACCGGCTCCTACTACCACCTGAGATCCCTAGTCCGAGAATTGCTCTTCGACACCACAACCGCATCCAGCCCAGCCCATACGTGCACGAACTGATCGCTATAAGAACAGCCCAGTCCCAACCATTGTAAAAATTATCGATAACTTGTAATAAATCAGTGTACTCACTCCCAGTAAACACTACTCCTTGCACTGTCACTATGTTGAAATGAACTGTAGTTTGAGCTTTTCCCCAGCTAGTTATTATATGTCTTATTTGTGTCACTCATGTTACTTGTATATTATTTGTAATTCGTAACCCATTCCCCAAATATGTAACTGTATATTTTCAGTCTTCTGGCTGCCAAGCTCTTTCAATAAACCGTTAATTATTATTATTATTATTATTATTTATATGTTGGCCCATACCAACTCACTCCCCTGAACCCTCCTCCCCAGCGGACTATCAACAAGTTCTTGCCATAAGGTACTATCTCATTTGGCCAAGGAATGGAACCAGTGATGAATAGTGGTGAACAGTGCTTAACTCAGTGAAAAACAACTCGGCAGTTGAGTCTTACCCAAGCTAGCTAACCACCTTCACACAGTGAGGTCCCAGGTACCCAGTTATACTTCCCCTGAGACTCCACGATAGAGAGGCCTGGGACCACACCTCACCCACTTGAATGAGTGAGTCATGTCGACCACGTGGTGTCCCCAAGATGCTACGACAACACGTAGTGAATGTTTTGCTACAGCATCATCATGTGAATTTCCTCATAACACCATCTGTGAGGTAACTGCTACATCATCAGGCCCCTCATAACGCCATCTGTGAGGGAGTTACTACACTACGTGTCTGGTGTTCAACATCTCACCTTACATGATCTACGCGTGCAAACATTAATCTGTATGTTCACTGTGTGCTCCTTCACCTTTCTCTAATGAGGGCTTTTGTTAAACCACCAATTTATGATGTACTAAGTCATTTGTGTCCAATGTATACTTTCGAAAAGCCCTTGTTTGGGGAAGGTAGGAGAGAGTAGTCGTCATTATTGTCCAAGCCACATTATTTATTTCTATATATAAGTAATGCAGGCTGGTTTTTAAATACCTCAATCCCCTAACGGTGCCGTTTGTATATTAAGAAATACCGAAGCCATACAGTACAACACCAGCGAATATGAAGTATCACTGTAACCGGCAACTGTTACTCACTCATACCTACATACATATAGAGAGTCTTTACAGAATGATAGCAGACACGAGGAAGACGAACAACAAGAGGAGAAGAGTTAGAAGAAAATCAACTTCAAGCTAAGAAGAAGAATACCAAGACATTTCCTCCAAACAAGAAAACAACACACACAATCAAGCCGACCAAACACTGAGAAACCATGGCGGAACCCAACATGCACCGGACGCTTGACCTGACTCTATCCTGCCGCATCCAGGCGAGTTGCTGCTTAAAGTCCCTCACGCAAGCGCTGTTTAGCCACTGCACCTATTCTATCCTCCTAAAATTCACTTCAATCCCCCCCTGCCACTAGCATGTTATGTATGTATGTATGTATGTATGTATGTATGTATGTATGTATGTATGTATGTATGTATGTATGTATGTATGTATGTATGTATGAATGAATGATAACTGCAACTTTGTGTATTAAAACTCATTACTCTTACCGAAGTAATATAGTGCGTGGTTATGTTATGTCATGTTAGGATAGATTATAAACTACATTGGGTTACATTTCGTGAGGTTCGGTGACGCTACAGGAAGTTAGGTGAGGTACCTGGAGGTTAGGTGAATGTTGACTGACTGACTGACAATTATTAGGAAGTGGTTCCAACACGTTCACACACAACCTATACTCATACCACAAGTCCAGAATTAGAGAGGATCATGTGATTGGATATATTTTCAACGATTTACTCAGTGTCTAACCAACTCTTTAGCGATTTAAATGTGGACCTAAAATTAGGTCCGTATATTTGTTTGTCGTGGTGGTGGTGGTGGTGTGCGCCCGTCCATCAGGTTGATTAACCACCAAAACCATAAAGGGTGCGGCCCTGCCGTTTCAGGGCATACACCACATCCATGGCGGTGACGGTCTTCCTTTTTGCGTGCTCGGTGTAGGTGACGGCGTCACGGATGACGTTCTCCAGAAACACCTTGAGGACGCCGCGGGTCTCCTCGTAGATGAGGCCGGATATACGTTTAACACCTCCACGCCGAGCTAGACGACGAATGGCGGGCTTGGTGATACCCTGGATGTTGTCACGAAGCACCTTACGATGACGCTTGGCGCCACCCTTTCCAAGTCCCTTGCCTCCTTTGCCTCGTCCAGTCATGTTGTTGTGGTTGCTACTACAGGTGGTCCTGGTGTGGCTTCGCCGAATCGAATCGAAAAATGCTAGTGACAGGGGGGAAGGAGGTTCAGGAGAAGAATAAAGGGAGGATTGAAGTGAATTTTAGGAGGAGAGAACAGATGCAGTGGCTAAACACCGCTTGCGTGAGGGATTATAAGATGGGGGCAGCAGCAACAACCCGGCTGGACGCGGCAGGGAGGCGACAAGACAAGGCCAGGCTAGCGTCAGGTCAAGCGTCAGGTCAAGCGTCAGGTCAGGCGTCAGGTGCGTGTTGGGTTGGGCAATGGATGTTCAGTGCTTGGTCGGCTTGATTGTGTTTTGGTTTCTTGTGTGGAGGGGATGTCTTGGTCTTCTTAGCTTGATGTCGATTTTCTTCTCTCTCTCCTTCTCTTCTTGCTCTCTTGAATTGTCCATTCGTTTGTGTTTGGGTCTTCTTGTTCGTCTTCCTCGTATTTTAAGTCCTCATAGGTGTGGAAGAATTCAGAGAGGGAGAGGTTGACCACGTGGGCTTCAGCACCACTGGCCGCGTGGGCTTCAGCACCACGGGCCACGTGGTGTTCTTGGTTCTGTGTGGTGGGCTGCTTCTGTTGAGTTTTCTTTTCTTGGTTTTTCTTTACTGCTGGTTTTTTCTTTTCTTGGGAGCGTACAGCAAGGAGGGCCTCTTTGTAGCTCAGTTTTTTCTCAAGACGAGCCTTGGCTACCCTGCATTCCTCCTTCCATCTGGGGCAGGTCCGGTCGGCGGAGGAGTGTGGGCCACCACAGGCAACGCATTTTTTCTCTGTGTTGGGGCAGGCCGTGTAGCGGTGTCCAGGGCTGCCACACATGGAGCAGGTGTCTTCCTGCGCCCACGGTTTGGTGGGAGTAGGTGGCGTGCTGTGGACGCAGCGGTAGTATCGTTCATCCAAGGCCGTCCCTCCCTCTTGGAGGTGGGGCGTAGCTTGCGGATGACGCATGCGGCACTCGTGGCCAATGAGGTGGCCACTGAGGCTTCGCCCACGGTTTGGTGGGAGTAGGTGGCGTGCTGTGGACGCAGCGGTAGTATCGTTCATCCAAGGCCGTCCCTCCCTCTTGGAGGTGGGGCGTAGCTTGCGGATGACGCATGCGGCACTCGTGGCCAATGAGGTGGCCACTGAGGTGGAGAATGTCTGTATATAAGCCCGCCCGCCTCTCAACAAGGCACCTCACTCTCTCCCTCACCATGAACGGATACGAGTTTGTTAACGTGGCGCGGATACGTCCGGACACGCCGACCTGCCCCAAGAAACTAAACCTCCTAGTTCTCCAGAAGTTTTTCGAAGCTAATGGGATCGTGGGGGTCACCAAGGTAGAACGCCTAAAGCTCCATGGTGACATCAAGATCACCTTCGCCGAGATGGGCATGCCCGCTCAACTCGCGGAGATCCCAGACATCAACGGCATTCCTTTTAAAATGTTTGCCTTCATGTGGGACAACTTGAAGCTGGGTGTAATCTCCCACGCCGAAATTGCCCACATGGACAAAGCAGAGCTGAGTGAGCTCCTCAAGGAGCAGCAGCTCCAAGTTGTGAAGAAGCTGTCCGACACCACTGCCCTCATCGGACACCACTCCACCCTACCCAAGGAAGCTCAACTGGCGTGGGTAACTATGCCAGTCAAGCCCTACTGCAGACCGAAACGGTGTTACAAATGCCAGCACTATGGACACACTGTAAACAAGTGTGAGGCGCAGGAAGACACCTGCTCCATGTGTGGCAGCCCTGGACACCGCTACACGGCCTGCCCCAACACAGAGAAAAAATGCGTTGCCTGTGGTGGCCCACACTCCTCCGCCGACCGGACCTGCCCCAGATGGAAGGAGGAATGCAGGGTAGCCAAGGCTCGTCTTGAGAAAAAAAACATCAACAAGGCAACACCACCACCACCAACTCATCCCAACCCAGAAGAGGAAGCCGAGAGACTTGCAAAACTGTTCTCTGACCGAGCAGCAACGAAGAACCTCCCGAGACAGGCGGAGGAGACACAACGGCGTCTGCGACAGGTCAGACTCCAGACGATCCAAGAGGCCTGCAACAGTGAAGATGATACTGACAGACCATTCAACCAGCAAGAACTCCAGAAGTCGCTAAAACGAAGCAAGGATACAGCTCCAGGGGCCGACAGGATAACCTACTCCATGCTTTCTCATGCCGGTACAGCCGGACACGAGGCTCTGCTGCAAGCCATCAATGCTTCGTGGACAGCACAAAGACTCCCACCGGAATGGAAGAAGGCAGATATACAGCCCATTCCGAAGCCCAGAGAACCAGACAAGCCGAGGCCCATCTCCCTTCTCAGCTGCATAGCGAAGACCGGAGAAAGAATGGCTCTCAACCGACTCAAGTGGAAAGTAGGCAGCCCACACCCTCACATCTTTGCTTACACCGAGAACACCGGCACAGGCAACAACATCGCCGAGATACTCAGCACAGTGGACAACAAACCAGCTCTGGTGGTCTTCCTCGACCTGGAGAAAGCCTTCGAACTAGCAAATCCTTTGGCCATTACAACTACGCTCGCTAAAAAAGGCGTCAAAGGAAGGTTGCTGGGGTGGATCCAGAACTACCTCACACAGAGAGAAGCACGAGTACGCTTTCAGGGAGCAACCTCAAGCTACAGGGTCCATGAAAACGGAACCCCACAAGGAGGCATCCTCAGTCCAATGCTGTTCAACGTCCTGATGGAAAATCTAGTCAAACTTCCCTTCAGACAAACAGCCAAGCTCCTATGCTATGCAGACGACTTACAGCTTATAGTAAGAGGATCGAACAGACTAGCCAACACGCAACACGCACTCCAACTTATAGAAGAGGAGTGCAACAGACTTGGACTCAAGATAAATCCAGCCAAGTCGAAAGCGATGGCCATCTGCACAGACACACCAGACAAGACGCTCTCCATACAAAACACGCCGGTAGTCTGGACCAACGCCCACCAGTGTCTTGGAATCTGGTTTGACCAGAAACTCACCTTCAAGCCGCAACTCGAGTATCTCAGGCACAGGACGAAGAGCAGACACAATATAATGAGGTCGCTCACCAGCAAATCCGCAGGAGCAAACCTTCATGTGCTCAAAGCCTACTACACAGCCGCCATCAGATCGCTGGTAGATTACAGTGCTCCAGCACTCATTGGACTGAGAGAAGACCAAATAGCTAAGCTAGAAGTCATCCAAAACAATGCTCTCAGGACCATGCTCGGAGCACCCATGTGGACCAGAATTTGCAATCTGCAAATGGAAACCGAGCTACCACCCCTGGCAGTACGAGTCAAGCAGGTGACAGCCGGTCTCCTCGCCAAAATCTGCAGAGCAGACAAGCCCACAGCTGCCAAGATTCGAATCAGTGCCTCCCTCCACCTCGACCACAGAGTGCGAGGGGCCACCTGGTCGCACGAGGCAAGCGAGGTCATCCGACACCTGCAAGCAGAAACACTCGTCAAGAACAACCAAGACACACGAGACAATGGTTACACTGTTCCTCCACCATGGAGCCCTCCACCAGCCACACTCAAATTCACCGACCTCGGCGACAGTAAAGCCAACCTCCAGAAGGAGGACCTCAAAAAAATATCTCTCCAAGCCATAGCCACCGAGACACCGGCTGATGCAGCATCATACTTCACAGACGGCTCGGTGGACCCAAAACATCATAGATCCGGAGCGGCCTTCTACACCCAAGGTCAGACCCTCCAATGGAGACTTTCCAACGACTGCTCCACCCTACAAACAGAACTGGTAGCAATCTCAAAGGCCCTACAACACGCTGCAACACAACACAACAAGTCCGTCATAATTCACACGGACTCGAAATCGGCCATGCAGGCGCTGCAACACAGTCAACCAAGAGACAACGTCCACATCATCACCTCGATCCTCGCACAGCTACAGGAATTCCAAAGCCAAAACCGACCAGTCGTCTTACACTGGATTCCCAGTCATGTAGGGATCGGAGGAAACGACGTGGCAGACGAAGCAGCCAAGGCAGCTACACGCTCCAGTAGCGTACACATCCAAGTTCCAGCAAGTGTGCAACAGATCAAGAATCACCTCAGAAAGACTACCAAGCTCCACATCAAAAAGAGCTTCCTTCACGCACTCAACGCTGGTTCCCAATCAGCCAAATGGTACCTGGCGGCCACAAAAGGGGAACCACCTTTCGCAGACAAGAAAACTCCAAGACAAACCCAAGTCAGCCTTCACCGACTACGACTAGGGTACAAGTGCTCCTGGCAGATGATCGGAAACGACGTCACGGAATGCACCTACTGTCAGGAGCCAGCAGCCAACCCACTCGAACACTATCTCCTCGATTGCGAGGTCACACAAAGCCTCCGAGACAGAACTCAAATCTCCCAAGAAACACACACAACACCAGCGGCCACTCTAACCCGAAAGGCCCACACAGACCACATTCACCACCTACTCCGGGTCATCACACGATACCCACCACCCAGATAGCTTAGAAAGCATCCTCTCCCAGCAAGTGCGGACCCCAGTTCGGGGGGCGCGCCACTCCGAGGCTGACCACGTCCAAGAGTGGGGGCCGGTGGTAAGCGTCCACTGATCGGGGGTCCGCTCACACTTGCAACCTGCAGTATCCCTCCAATCTGCAGGTGGGACCACCTCCAATCCCAATCCGGTCTGGCTGCTCCTGGAGCTCCAGCCGGAACCACCAAACGGGCCGCCTATAGGCAAAGGCCCGTGTCGGACTACGGTCCGACAATCTATACAACAACAACAACAACCGGGCCGCCCGTATTGACTATTTCGTCGTCGAGATGGCCCGTACTAAACAGACTGCCCGCAAGTCCACTGGAGGCAAGGCTCCACGGAAGCAGCTTGCCACCAAGGCAGCTCGCAAGTCCGCCCCAGCCACCGGTGGTGTCAAGAAGCCCCATCGTTACAGGCCCGGAACCGTCGCCCTTCGTGAGATCCGTCGTTACCAGAAGAGCACAGAGCTACTCATCAGGAAGCTGCCCTTCCAGCGCCTGGTGCGTGAGATCGCCCAGGATTTCAAGACTGACCTGCGCTTCCAGTCGTCTGCCGTCATGGCTCTGCAGGAAGCCTCTGAGGCTTACCTGGTGGGTCTTTTCGAGGACACCAACCTGTGTGCCATTCACGCCAAGCGCGTTACCATCATGCCCAAGGACATCCAGCTGGCCCGGCGCATCCGCGGAGAGCGTGCTTAAGTCCTCTTCCTTGGGGAAAAAGAAAAAGCACAACAAAACCTACCAGACATCTATAACTCGGCCCTTCTCAGGGCCAAAGAACTGTTCTGAAGATAATTTTCATGACAATCGAAATGGTTGGTGGTAGGAGAGCGTTAATTTCGGTTACCCAAATCGCCTAACGGTAAGTTGGTAACAGTCGTGCAGGCACGAATGTATAGTAGGTCATCAATTCGGGAGGTGGGTGGGTGCAAAAAACAAGAGCTAGTAACAAATTAATATATAAAGAATAAGTAAGTAAATAAATAACTAAAATAAAAGAAAATTCAATAAAATAAAATAAAATGAATTGTTTACATGAAATAGGCGTGCTGCAAAAAAGAAATGAAACCCAAACACACTCCATGTATGTCACTTTGCAGTGGGTGTAAAAGTACTCCACG
>NW_024739868.1:0-11835 GCF_018991925.1 Homarus americanus | reverse complement strand
TCCAGACCAGCTTCCTCCCAATCTTCCGCTCTATCCACTATATGACCCCCCTTGCCACCCTGTGTTCGTGTTGGTGCTGTCCCCTCCAATGGCCTGCAGGGTCTGGTCTACGTTCCTCTCTCTGAGCCAGTTCACAATGTTATCTGCCACTATCTCAGCTGGTTTCCTGATGTCATCTTTCTCTGGAGTGAAATGCCACAAATACTTCCCTCCTGGTTCACTGCAGCAGGAGTAGTGTTCCTCCTTCACCATGGCAGGGAACAACTTGTCAGAATTTCCAACTTTCATGAACACTTTAGTGTCATCCCTTCTACCATCAAAGAACAAACAATTGATTCCATTTTCTCTTATCCCCTTATCAAACTCCTCTTCTAGGTTACTGACAAGTTTCTCCTGAGCTCTCTCTTACTTTGTTATGATCTATCACCAGTGAACATCATCAGTGTTATCAAACCACCGTCAATCCAGGCAGCTGGCTGCTTGCTATCTCTGCAGTTTCTCTGGAGACCAGGCGTGGTGTCGCATGCTGGCCAGAGCTATGCTCGGGATATTCTTCCTATTTCGAATCTTATGCCTGGAAGGTTTGGGGATCAATATTTTCTGGGTTAGGGACAAAGTCACCATTCTCCTGGTCAGCACTCTCGGATCAGCCATGGGGAAGCTATTAAACTCTGAATCAGCTTGACTCCAATCATCGGCCTTTTTGATTTCACCCTGGGCCTTCTCAAGTCTCTTTTCTCGGCAACTCTTCTCCTCTTCTGTCTCTCTGTGGCAGCCCTCCTGTCTTTGGACCTGGAATATCTTGTATAGAAATCATGAGAGCCCCTATACTGCCAGTCTTCTCTCTCTGTGCTTTGACAAATGCCAGTTCGATCACAGGAATCTTCAGTTCACGCTTGCAAATACAGGAGATGTGGGCCTTGGATTTACAGTCACGATCGCATCCAAACTCAGGACAGAGAACAATTGGGCACTTGCAAGTAATTATGTCAAATAACTGGTCCAGTTGCTTGGCAAAGCTGTCCTTAACTGCAAGTTTTTCTCTCCCAAGAGAGATATCTCTTGCCTTTTCCCAACTGGCTAGCAGTCTCTCACTAATCTTCTTCTGACTTGTTATGACTGGAGGCTTGAACTGAGCGTTAGCCAGAGTACTGTGCCAAGACAGCTTTTGGTCATATCACTGGCAATGTCTTTGTTTGTGTAAGTTCTTTTGTTCTTTTCACTGATTTGCCTGATTAAAACACCGTATCTCAAAGCATCTCTCAATGTAGGCAACTCCGACTTCAGGAGCTCTCTCCCAAACCCAAGATAGTGACTGAGATGGCTGGATTTTTGGTTCCTCGTCCTGACACAAGCAGCCATCGCAAATATTATCAACTTATAAATGCATCAGAATCTGAAACAGAAAAAAATATTGTTAGTTGGGTTGTTAAAGAATGAAGTCAGAAAGCAATGTTCACTATTTAATTGTAATGCACTAATGCAGCTGTACGTTAGATTTTCGATAAATTTCACGCTAAAATTTACCTAGCAAAAGGTTGCAAAATATTGAAACTGAAATTATTTTCTGTTTATATACACTAAAATATACCAAAAAAGTGATGGGCCATTAGTTTTAGCTGATCTTCCCTCCTATGACACACCCTACTACTACAATGTCTTTACGATATTACTACAGCATCTTAACTACTACTACTACAGCATCTTAACTACTACTACTACAGCATCTTAACTACTACTACTACAACATCTTTACTATATTACTACAGCATCTTAACTACTACAACGTCTTTACTATATTACTATAGCATCTTAACTACTACTACTACAACATCTTAACTACTACTACTACAATGTCTTTACTATATTACTACAGCATCTTAACTACTACTACTACAACATCTTTACTATATTACTATAGCATCTTAACTACTACTACTACAGCATCTTAACTACTACAACTACAACATCTTTACTATATTACTATAGCATCTTAACTACTACAACATCTTAACTACTACTACTACAGCATCTTAACTACTACTACCACTACAATATCTTTACTATATTACTACAACATCTTAACTACTACTACTACAACATCTTAACTACGTGGCCTCCAGCCTCCCCCAATAGCCACACCTTCGCCACCATTTATTTACCTTAATATTAAATATCCTAATACATAAGCAACTATCCTATCTGTGTTAAATTAGTTGAGCCGCAGATCGATGCGGCATTCGGTGACTGTAGCCTCATAGTCGATATCTGCAGCAGTTGACGGAGTAGGGGCAGAAGCTCTCGTTCCCCTGAGGCAGAGCAAAGCCGACCGAAGGAGAGAGAAGGACAGTCGACATCTCATCCAGGCTGTGACATAACTTCTGGGCTGCTGCTTCTGTTCGGAGATCAGCTCCGCGAGTCTGGCGTAGAAACATCTTGCGCTTGGGCCCATCCCACCAGAGGTTGTGAACACTAGCGGAGTGAAGCTGCCTTGATCGACATTTTGAATTCTCTCCCCATATGCCCTTCTCTTGTCGTTCTCGTTCCTCCTATGTGCAGCATCGAGAGCTAGGTTACGGTGACAAACGGCCATGGGATCAAAAATCCTGATGTCGAAGAAGGCTCGCTGTCCCCGCGTCCAGAATCCTCGAGCACTGACGTCCACACGGGCTTCGTTAGATGTGTTTGAAGTCCTGTGTTGGAGGATCTCGCCATCCAGTGGAAGGAGGGTCGGTTCTACCATGACGTCCCGGCAGGTTTCCTTCAACATATTTGCTGTGAGATCCCTTACCTCGTCATGCCTCATGCATATGAAGCCCCCCTTCTTGCAAACCATGGCGTGATCGCCATCATAGGAATAGCCACACACGCATTGGGAGGGCAAACCATCTACTGGCCAACCGTACCTTAGAGCAATGGCATCTGTAAATTCTTGTTTGTTAAGGCTGAAACCATTTGCCCTTATCGGTAACGTAGTTAACCAGTTCGAGGCGCCCACCTCCTGCGCTATAGCTACTTTTTTTGTCAAATTTTCTGGAACCTGCAGCAATAGTTGCTGCAACATGTCATTTTGGCAGTGCTGCCGATCTGTTGTAATGGATCTACGGATCTTATTAACTTCGCTGGTGTCCACTTCCCCTGTTGCATTCTGGGCTATTATGTGGTCAGTGAGGGCTGCCGTGAGCTTAAGTGAATTTTGATGTTCAGAGTCAGCAATCTCCTCTGGATTAGTTAGTCCCATCCCTCCCAGTCTTGGTGGAAGTGCAAGAAGTGTTCTTTCTACTGGGGTTAAGTCGTGGTGTTTCGCTAGTTTGGGAATGAACTTGACACTGATTGCTTCTTCCAAAGGGTGGAGGAGGGGTCGGATCTCAGGGATGGTACGCATCAGGTAGTTCCAACGATGCTTGACTCCATGTGTGAATGCTGCAAAGGCCGCATGTGGCTCTGTGTTAGCAATCTCCGATAGAGCATGGATTTCGCTAACCCACTCGTTCACCTTTCCCCCTACGTACTGGGTCTTGAAGTCCGTAGTGCCAATTACTGCGCCTAGATGTCTTTGGCCGTCCTTAGTTATTTTGACCTCACTTTCGCCGAAAACCTCCACAGCCCGATCATAATGATCTGGCTTCACGATGAGGAAGGATTTGCTGGCGTTTGGGTGGTACCCTATTTGTGGACCTCGCGATGTTACCAGGTCCCACCACTTTTTGATGTCCTCCACTTTTCCTGCTCCTGTGAGGTCATCAGCATATGCCACTTGTTTGACCCCAGTTGTTTCATACTTTATTTCTTGTTGGAGCACTGATAGGCCTATTGCATACATTGCCATTGCAACGGGGTCCCCCTGTGTTGTTCCCTCGGTCGACTGTAGGATGGTATCACCTCGTAGAGCCTTGTTGTTTACTATGTAGAGGTCTGAAGGATTCCTATACGAATTTTCAACATACATCGCAAAGCTAGGACACTTGATCTTGATGTTGTGCAGTGCCGCCTTGCGGTTAAGTATGTTGAATGCGTTTGAAGCATCCACCAGGAGAACGGCCTCACAATCACGCTGCTCAAATATCAATCTCATGGCGTGAATGGCCGCCTCCCCACCAGCCTGGTGGCCAGCACACACTTGTAGGTTCCCTGCTGCTGCCCTGACATCATCCTTTACCACCTCCATTATACACTTTCCGATGATCCGCCTCAGCACTTCCCCCACCCCTATAGGTCTACATCCTGGTTTCTTTTCCAGAGGAATAAGGCGGCAGGCCGTCAGAGCCTGGAGGTGATGGCAGCAAGAGGATGCAAGCTTTCTTGCAAGGGTGGCAATGGCAGTGCAGAGATCGCTTGCTACAGGGCCAAACTTGTTTGTGCTGAGGATGACTCTCCAACCGTTTGCATCCAGACCTGAAGGGCCGGCTCCGCCTCGAGTCTTCAGTGCCTTTTTCCACACCATCTCTCCTGTTATTTTCTCGAACAGGACAGCGTTTGGTGGGATATAAGCACCCTGGAGCCTGATGCCTTCATCTTCGCTTGCAGGGGGATGTTTCTCTTTCAATAGTTTTAATGTCGCTCTGTTTATTGGCATCACTCCACCGGAGGATTCATGTGTGAGAGATCTTACCGCGAGAGACACTTTTCCCACACGCATTTTGTTTCCAAATTGTCTTGCCACGTCATCGGTGTTTTGCTTTCCGTCACCCGTAGATTTTAGTCTCTCCTGCAGTGTTCTTGCTTCACATAGGAGATCATCTAGGGCCCCAGTCTGCCACATTGTCAACCTTCTCTTCATTGCTGCCACATTTTCTTTGTGCTTAGCCTTTGTGTGTGTCCTCTGACAAAATAGATGTGGTATTATTGCCAGTATTTGAAGAGCTAGGGGGGCGAGGAAGCGGTCCTGAGTGTAATCAGTCATGAAGTGAGTCATCTCCCGAATCATTTCTTTGGTGGCCGCACACTTGGGTGGTTCAAATAAGTTAGCGGGCGACCACTTGACAATTTCTGAGTAGGTTTCTTTGACCCATACGCCGGCATTTTCCATCGACATGCCATTCCACTGAGGCGGCTGTCTCTCATTCTCCTCGTGGACACCTGCTACTGAGGGAGCAGCATTTATTAGTACTACATTATCGGGTTGAGTAGACTCACTGCTATCATTTCGGATATCATCGGGTAGTTGGGTCCCGGCGATATCCACTGTGGCCGCCTGTGTCGGCTCCCTGCGACGTGGGTTCCGACACTGGTCTAGCTTCCTGCAATTCACACATGGTCGGTTATTTCTCGCACAAACACAATTTGTGCAGTTTTGGTTCGGGCTAGCACAGACGCAGCAAGGAATGTTACCAGGCATAGTGACCAGCACCTTGGGCGACGGTAACGTCCGCCTCCGGACATCTGATTTAGTCCCAGGCACAAGATTATACTGGTTCTTATGAGGGAAGGGCGGAGAGGTGACAGGCTGGACTGTGTGTCCAGGTAGTAGGGGCATACGTGCGCGCGTGGGTGTGTAGGCTACCCCCCCTAATAGCGACCATCCATACATCAGAATGATACACTATGGACAAGAGTTTGTCACACCAGGCACTAGTTTATATTTCCTTGGCACAAATAACCACTATTTATATGGTCTCACTGGTGTAATATCAGTTATGTATACTCACTTGGTTCGTCGAGACCCTACATTAAGAGTCCCTACATTAAGAGTCCGTTACATCTTAACTACTACTACTACAGCATCTTAACTACTACTGCCACTACAATATCTTTACTATATTACTACAGCATCTTAACTACTACTACTACAACATCTTAACTACTACTACTACAGCATCTTAACTACTACTACCACTACAATGTCTTTACTATATTACTACAGCATCTTAACTACTACTACTACAACATCTTAACTACTACTACTACAGCATCTTAACTACTACTACCACTACAATGTCTTTACTATATTACTACAGCATCTTAACTACTACTACTACAATGTCTTTACTATATTACTACAGCATCTCAACTACTACTACTACTATTACTATAATGTCTTTACTATCTTGCTACAGCATTTCTACTGCTACTACAATATGTTCACTATATTACTACAGCATCTCAACTTCTACTGCTACTACTACACTATAACATGTTCAGTATGAAGCTGAGGAACAAAATTCCAACCTCACTTTTTTATATTTTGTAATCTCTCCCTAAATTTCAACTTTAGGTCACCAGACGAACCAGATATTAATATTATTATTACTTTCAAAATGGATCGGGTTCAACTTGTCCAATTCAGAGAAGCTCTCAAGGAGTTGGAGAATCTGGAGGCTCTCCGGACTTCGTCTGTATTAAGCCTTCACCTCCCATCATCTTCCTCCCTGATACTCGTCAAAAATAGAATCAAGGATGAACAAAGCCGCGCGGCCAACATAAAGTCCGTTTCCAACCGCTCTTCAGTGCAAGAAGCACTGAAGAGCGCTGTGGATATGCTATCCACAGTCAATGCCATGCCACCCCATGGGCTTTTAGTGTTTTACGGCCAATCAGTTCTCAACAAAGCAACCGGCGAGGTGAGTCGCCTTCGCCGGACGTTAACACCTCCTCAACCAGTTCAAGAATTTAAATACGATGTCAGCAAGACATTCTCCACGCACTCACTGCACCAATTACTCATCTCCCAAGAGGGAGGCGTTGGCTACATCGTCATCGATGGGTCAGCGGTTGCCCTTGGAACGCTCTCTGAAAATGGACTAAAAGTCCACCACCATGAGAACGTGGACATTCCAAAAAAGCACGGCAGAGGTGGCCAGTCCGCTCCCAGGTTCCAGCGCATCCGCCTGGAAAAGAGACAATTGCTGGTGAAGAAAGTAATTGCTCTCAGCGAAGATTATTTTATGACTGAAAATAAGGCGACCGTGCAGGTTCAGGCCCTGGTGGTAGGGGGTCCTGGTCAGCTGAAGGACCAATTGGTTGAGCGTCTCCCTCAGCTCTTGAAGAGTGCTGTAAGATCTGTAATAAACACCTCATACTCCGGCCGTCAAGGTCTGAGGGAGGCCATCAATGGCACACGGGACCTCCGCCAGCACATGCTTTTGGAAAAGTCTAACACTGTCCTCAGTTCCATATTTGAAAAACTCAGGGTCGATGAACCGGACATGGTCTGCTTTGGTGATGAAGTTCGAGCGGCCATGGAGGATGGTGCCGTCAAAGTTGTCGTGCTATGGGACGAGTCCCCTGAACTCGCCTATTTTACAGAAAACTGTCCCGAGGGGACTGAGTTAATGGCGATACCCAACACAACTAATAATACCCAAATGCTTATAAGCACGTTTGGGGGGATAGCGGCCTTAAATAAATACCCAAGAGCCGTCCCAAACGAAGAAGAGGCCGAGTGAGGCAAAAAAATAAAAAAATAAAAAATAAATAAATAAATAAAAAAATAAAAAATAAATAAAAAAAAATGTAAACAAAAATAAAATAAATGTTTATTTTTACTTTTATAAATAACAGGACTTTTCTTACTAAAACTAGTCGTTCTCAAATAGCCACTTAAAATGTACCAAAATGAACTTCACATAAGAAAGTAAACACCACCATTAACATTTCATTACAATAACAAACAATATCTTCCTTTCACTCCTATGATATACCTTACTTTAATACATATTATACATATCAATGTATAGTCAATAATATCCAAAACTATTACTCTTTATCTTTATTTCACTAAACCTAATGAATATATATAGTAAGCGTAGGTAACATCCTATTAAATATATATAGTGAGCGTAGGTAATACATCTAGCAAACCAAAACAATTACACAAAAGATAAGTATCTAAGCTAAGACAATGTTAACTAATTATCACTGGGATACTAACCTAACCTAACCTAACCTAACCTAACCTAACCTAACCTAAAATAGCCTAACATAACATAACATAATGTTACGGTCGTCCCCCTATTGTATTTAGTTTCTGTTGTTTCCCGTTTTTCTTTAGAATCGAATTTCAAAGCCTATGGTAAAGACTTTGAAAAAGTTCTTGATTATTTTATATAAGTATGTATACTAGTATTTGTTTCATTATGTAAACTTTGTAGAATGTATTCTTATTTTTTATACAGTTATGAAAGACTGTAAGAAGCAGTTGTGAAGCATAAAAGGAATTAGAAATTATATGTTGATGAAACAAGAAAGCATTGGAACATTGTTTTGGTTCTGGTGGCTCTCTCTGTAGCTAGGTTGAGGATAGGAGGGTCAAACTTGTGTGGTGCACATTTATCTATTATTTTCTAGGCAATCATGGATAATTGTGGTGTTAACTAAAGTGCAATATGTTCATTGTAGTCTAAAGAATATTATAGCAGTGAGAGAGTATTGTGTTTGGTGGAGGTAACATTATTCTGAGTGAATTGATTTGCGGCCTTTTGAACACATATTTATTATATTTTGTTGTAATTTTGAAGCTGTGTTTTGATCAAACCAGTTTTAATGGGAACAGTGGTATTGAAATAAACACCTGTCAGCTGTCAGGAGGTTGTTAGCCTATGGACTGACTATACATCCTCTAGTGCAGTGGTTCTTAACCTTTTTTGAGTCACGGACCCCTTTGGGAATCTGGTGAAAGCTATGGACCTCCCCCCCCCTAGAAAAATGCACATAAGCACATAAACGCAACTTTGAATGTAAACATGATAAAACCATATTATGATAGAAACTCTACAGAAAATGATATGAATAACAAGGTGAATTGTCTATGTGTTAGGTCTGATGATGAAAAGATGATAGATGAAAGTGAAGATATGAAGTTGGGGAGATGTGAAAATAAACTGTTAAATAATTCAGGTGTGATGAATAATTTTGAAAAGAAACTTCATCATTTAGGAACTGAGAAGAGAAATCAAATCATACAAATTATACATGAGTTTAGGCCTTTGTTTTCTGATGTTCCTTGGAGAACTGAGGTATTACAGCATGATATTGAGGCTGAGAATACAACACCCATTAAGCAACAACCCATATAGAGTGACTCCTAAGATGAGAGAAATAATGAGACAAGAAGTACAGTATATGGTTGATAATGATATGACTGAAAGAAGTAACAGCCCTTGGAGTTCACTCTGTGTATTGGTGACTAAACCTGATGGTATTTCATATAGATTTTGTACTGATTACAGAAAAGTAAATACAGTAATGTAACCAAAGCTGACTCATATCCTATTCCTAGAGTGGATGATTGTACTGACCAAATAGGAGATGCTAAATTTGTAACTAAGATGGATTTGTTGAAAGGATATTGGGAAGTACCACTGACTGAAAGAGCAAAAGAAATGTCTTCATTTGTGACTATGGAAGGTTTATATCAGCATAAAGTGTTACCCTTTGGTATGAAAACAGCGGTAGTACTTTCCAGAGATTAGTTAATCAAGTATTGTATGATGTTAAAGGTTGTTCTGTGTGTATAGATGATATTGTACTGTATTAAAAAACTTGGGAAGAACATTTGTATTTAATTAGAGAAGTATTTAACAAATTGAATCAAGCAAGCTTGACTGTAAACCTTGTGAAGAGTGAATTTGCTGTAGAATATCTAGGTTATATTGTTGGTCAGGGAAGTGTCAAACCAATTAATGCTAAGGTGGAAAGTACTGTGAAATTTCTTGCACCTACAAATAGAAAAGAATTATTAAGATTTCTGGGTATGAGTGGATATTATCGTAGGTTTTGTAAGAACTTTTCAACCATTGCTTTACCATTAACCAATCTGTTGCCAAAGAAAGTCAAATTTGTGTGGAGTGTTCATTGTGATGACGCGTTTAAAAAATTGAAACAGATACTTATAAGTGCACCCATACTTTTTACTGTAAATTATGATAAACCGTTTAAATTGTATGTAGATGCTAGTGATTATGGAGCTGGTGGAGTTTTAATGCAAGAGAAAGATGATGTTGAGTATCCTAGGTAGAAGGCAAGTGGTGGAGAGAGAGAGAGAGAGAGAGAGAGAGAGCCTGGAGACTTCGACCGTATTTCCTCGTGTAAAGGACTGAGGATGAGCTTATGATTGACGAGGATTATATGGGTGTGGAAGGTGGGATGGGGAGGCGAACGAAGATTTGTAGGAAGACGAGATGAGTGAGGAAAAGGGGAAGAAAAGGAGGAAATATCGACCCCGAGACTGTGTGGCTTACCATGAATTGGGTGTCCATCCTTCAAAGTCAGCGTAAGGATGAAGCTATGAAGGATAGATGAAGCCGAAGGAGTCGGATAAAGGGGGAGAAGGCGTGTCCAAGAGAACAGAATTCACTACACAGTTTGGGCCTGGGTCTCACTCGCTGGATGGTGATGGTAAGGTTGTCTTGGGTTGGGTGTAACGTTATTGGAATTTTCTTGCCGACTATCTCTTTGAATTATAGTTTTCTTTAGAGACCAGTAGCTCTGTATATCTCTATCTCTCACGCACACACACACACACACACACACACACACACACACACACACACACGACTTAGTTCATTACCTCTCCGTCACATTCTATAATCATGAGATTCTGAATTACTTTTTTTCCCTATTCACAAAAAAAAAAACTTTCTTTTACCCCCTTCTCTTGTCCTACCTTCCTCCTCCCCTAGTTCCTGATCCCAGTGACAGGAGCCATTTCCTGGTTGGCGAAGGGAAAGAGATGCAGTTAAAAAAAAAATAGATGCCGTGGAGTTTGTGTCAAGGGGAGAAGATTTACGCGAGATAAGGTGTGTTTCCTCTGGTGCTGGAGGATTGGTACAAAGATACGATTAAAGAACATCTAAACACTATACTACACCACATAGAAACTACAATTATATCCCATAACATCACACAACACCACACTACACCCATAACACCACACTTTAACACACAACACCACACTACCTTATGTTGGAGAGAGAGATCACTGGTTCAATTATCACAGAGTATTATGTTAGCAGCAGACGACATGTTAATGCATGTTAATGTTAATGAAGAGAAATCCCATTACAGACGTAGAGAGAGAGAGAGAGAGGAAGGTTGATAAGGCGACCAAATCTATTCTCATTTACTCAACGTGTAAATAAAGACGTTATTTTTGTAACTATTAGTAAGGGATGACTGAGATTATCAAGGTACATTATTTTATGAGGGTGGAAATGACAACAGATTTGCTTTCCTTTCATATTCTCTCTCTCTCTCTCTCTCTCTCTCTCTCTCTCTCTCTCTCTCTCTCTCTCTCTCTCTCTCTCTCTCTCTCTCTCTCTCTATCTCTCTCTCTCTCTTTAATCTATACCCCCTTCTCTGCCTTCATCTCTCCATACACAGATACACCAGTACATTCCCTGTAGATAGTATCAGGGCGAAATTCATATCATAACACGAGCCAATACTTCAGTGTAGCTCCCTCCCTCCTTCCTTGCCTTCTTTCTTCTCTTCCTCCCTTCCTACCTCCCTCCCTTATTCCTTACCTACTTCTCTTCTCTCTTACCTCCCTCCCTCCCTTCTTACCTCCCTCCCTTCCTCCTTTCTTACCTCCCTCTCTCCCTCCCTCCACCCTTACCTCTCTTCTTACTTCCCTCCCTACTTCTCTCCCTCCCTCCTTACCTCTCTCCCCCCTACCACACACACACACATCAGTACACGATATCACAACAAACTTCAAAACTTCCACCATAAGACTGTAACTTCGAATGCCTGTTTCCTGCCCGTCTGGCTTTCCATGTTTACTTATGCCAGAAGAATGTACATAATCTGTTGCTCGGCTCTGGTTAAGTCATCGTTTGTGTCCGGAAATATTGTGACTCACTCGGCTGAACTTGTCGGAGGAGAGTGACGTAATTT
>NW_024739867.1:0-13287 GCF_018991925.1 Homarus americanus | reverse complement strand
GAGGACCAGGATGTGATGTGGAGGACCAGGACGGGATGTGGAGGACCAGGACGTGATGTGGAGGACCAGGATATGATGTGGAGGATCAAGCCGTGATGTGGAGGACCATGGCGTGATGTGGAGGACCAGGATATAATGTGGAGGACCAGGCCGTGATGTGGAGGACCAAGATGTGATGTGGAGGACCAGGATATAATGTGGAGGACCAGGCCGTGATGTGGAGGACCAAGATGTGATGTGGAAGACCAGGGTGTGATGTGAAGGACAAGGACGTGATGTGGAGGACCAGGATGGGATGTGAAGGACCAGGATGGGATGTGGAGGACCAGGATATAATGTGGAGGACCAGGATGGGATGTGAAGGACCAGGATGGGATGTGAAGGACCAGGATGGGATGTGGAGGACCAGGATGGGATGTGAAGGACCAGGATGGGATGTGGAGGACCAGGATATAATGTGGAGGACCAGGGTGGCTGGAGGCCACTTTATAAAAGAATTAAAAAAAGTAGTAGTAGTAGTAAATAATAATGATAATAATAATAATAATAATAATAATAATAATTAACGGTTTATTGAAAGAGCATGGCAGCCGAAAGGCTGAAAATATACAGTCACATAATTGGGGAATGGGTCTCTTGATTTACAAATAATATACAAGTAACATAAGTGATACAAATATGATGTATAATAACTAGGTGGGGAGAAGCTCAAACTACAGGACATTTCAACATAGTGACAGTGCAAAAAGTAAGATTAACTGGGAGTGAATACACTGGTTGATTACAAGTTATTGATAATTTTTACAATGTTTGGGACTGGGCTGTTCTTAGAGCGTCCAGTTCGTGCTCGTATGGGCTGGATGCGGTTGTGGTGTCGAACAGAAATTCTCGGACGAGGGATGTCGGGTGGTAGTGGGAGCCGGTGTTGAGGATGGTGCAGAAGCTTCTCACCAAATTTGCAGATGAGGTCGTGGTGGTGGTCACTTAAAGCTGAGAAGGTCGGTGTGTTGAGCGCTTCTTGATAAGTGGAGTAGGAACAGGAGAGAATAATCTTGCATGCCCTCTTTTGCACTTTTTCTAGGTGTTTACTTTGTGTGGCATTTAGGGAAGAAGACCAGGGAGGGGAGGCATAGGTGAGCTTGCAAAGTATGAATGTTGAGTAAACACTGAGGAGCTCGGGCGCAGGAACTCCGAGGGACTTGAGTCGGAGGAAGAGGTGGAGACGGAAACTGGAGGATTTGACAACTTCACTGACGTGTGGTTTCCAATTTAGTTTGTTGTTTATGGTGACGCCGAGAAGCTTAGTGGAATCTAGAACCTGGAGTGTGTTGGGACCTAAAGTAATGGAAGGAGGTGGGACAAGGTCGGATGAGAGGTTGATGTGCATAACCATGGTCTTTGTATGGTTGATGGTGACATGGTTGTTGGTGGCCCAGTTTTGGAGACTGAAGGGCTTGCGTAAACTACTCAGGCACATAGTTTGTTGAAGTTGAATGTGAGTCGAGCATTCATGAGGATATTGATGCCTAGAATTACCCCATAATTGTTATCATTAGCGACGTAAAAAGGTGCCCAGTTAGTGTTTCCCAGGAAGGTGATGGGGACAGGGGACACATATCCGAGCACCTTATCCTGCCCGGTTACCGTGTTGCACTCGCGGACACAATCTGATGGTCGGTAGTGGAGGTGCAGCTGTTGCACGTATTCGGGTGTTATGTAGCAGTAGGTACAGCCTGTGTCCAGCAGGCATGAAACAGTCTGGTTTCTAATTTCACATGTGATAACTAAAGGGGTTACGGACTTGAGAAGGTGTTTGGAGGGTGCCAGTAGGGTAAGCGTGGGGTTTTTGGTAGACAGGTCCAAGACGGACTGACTTAACACATCCATGCCCAACAAAAAAGGCGAGCCTTTCCTCGCCACAATAAGAGTAGGCCGGAGTTTACATCCACCAAGCCGTACCTTGACTTCCAGCCGACCATAAACTCCACTCTTCGTTAACCCACTACCGGTATCGACCGAAAACTTTTCACGGTCCACTATATAGTCCTTAAGTCCAGCAGAGATGACAAAATCTAATGGTATCACGGATACATTGGAACCACTGTCGAGGCAGAAGGTGACTTTCAGGCGTCGCTTTGTTTGGTTCTGTTCATCTACGTCGTAAAGGTATCCCGAAACCAACAACTCCCGAAGGCACCGGCTGTAGGTGACAGACACTGGATATGAGGTCTTTTCCATTTTGGTTAAATATAGTAAATTGTGTTCAAGAGCACTGTGACGTTAAGTTGAAAATCGGGGCTAAATGTAAAAAAACACCTCCATTTACTTAGGTTGGAACTTTCAATAGTGTTGTAAGAGACAAGAAGGTGTAGATGGTAACGGGGTGGTGGTGCCATGCTACTGCTCGGCCTTCCTCGGCGCCTACTGCACCGTAAGAACTCTCTAGTTAGACACTTAGGAGTTGTACGGTGTGCTGGAGACCCAGAAGGTGAAGGACGAGCTGCAGCACACCTCACCGCAGGAACTGTAGTCAGTAATTCAGTTGGTCGAGGAGGAGACCGTGACCAAACTCTCCAGCCCACCGGACCTCTCACTCACCGAACCTAACCTAACCAGCCCACCGTATCTCTCTCACGCAACTTAACCTAACTAACCCACCGTATCTCTCTCACCTAACTTAACCTAACTAACCCACTGTATCTCTCTCACCTAACCTAACCTAACCAGCCCACCGGACCTCTCTCTCACTCGCTTCAACTTTTCATCAGTGACAACATTTGCAGTGACAAAATGTTGTTGTGATAATGAAATATAGGAATAGTGACAAAGCTGCGTAATAAGTGACAGTAGTGTGAACATCACCCTACATATTTTAAGAATCAACCTTACCTTACCTTACCTTACCTTACCTTACCTTACGTTGCCTTACCTTACCTTACCTTACCTTACCTTACCCTACCTTACCTTACCTTACCTTACCTTACCTTACCTTACCTTACCTTACGTTGCCTTACCTTACCTTACGTTGCCTTACCTTACCTTGCCTTACCTTATGTTACCTTACCCTACCTTACGTTGCCTTACCTTACCTTACGTTGCCTTACCTTACCTTACCTTACCTTACCTTACCTTACCTTACCTTACCTTACCTAACCTTACCTTACCTTACCTTACCTTATCTTACCTTATGCTGTCTTTGGTACTCCTACCTACGTTGCCTTACTCCATCTTACCTTTACCTTTACCTTACCTATTCTACCTACGTTGCCTTTACCCACTCCTTACCTTAATTCTACTCCATCTTTTAAGTACCTTTTTACCTTTACCTTACCTTACAAGTTACCTTTACCTTACCTTAATTTTACCTTATATCTTTACCTTACCTTTACCTTTTACTCCGTCTTACCTTACGCTGCCTTATCTTTATCTTTTACCTTTACCTTGCCTTTACCTTAATACCTTTGCCTTTACCTTACCTTTTTACCTTACCTTTTTACCTTTTTACCTTACCTTACCTTACCTTACCTTTACCTTACCTTACCTTACGTTACCTTACCTTACCTTACCCTACCTTACTTTACCTTACCTTACCTTAATTTACCTTACCTTACCTTACCTTACCTTACGTTGCCTTAACTTACGTTGCCTTACCTTACCTTACCTTACGTTACGTTACGTTACCTTACCTTACCTTACGTTGCCTTACCTTACCTTACCTTACCTTACGTTGTCTTTACTCCAATTTCCGGCCCATTTTACCTTTACCTTACCTTTACCTTACGTTGCTCCTTACCTTACCTTTTACGTTGCCTTATTACGTTGCCTTACCTTACCTTACCTTACCTTACCTTACCTTACCTTTACCTTAATACCTTTACGTTGCCTTACCTTACCTTACCTTACCTTACCTTACCTTACCTTACCTTACCTTACTCCTACCTTACCTTTACCTTACCTACCTTACTTTATCTTAACACCCCGTTGCCTTACCTTACCTTACCTTACCTTACTTACCTTACTACCTTACCCACCTTACCTTACCTTACCTTTACCTTTACCTTACCTTACCTTTACGTTGCCTTACCTTACCTTTTACCTTACCTTACCTTACCCTTAACCTTACCTTACCTTACCTTACCTTACCTTACCTTACCTTACCTTACCTTACCTTACCTTACCTTACGTTGCCTTACCTTACCTTACTTTACCTTACCTTACCTTACCTTACCTTACCTTACCTTACCTTACCTTACCTTACCTTACTTTACCTTACCTCTGTTATAGCTTCCGTTTACCTGTAATCACTGATCAAGAGTCGTATTAGAGGTCAACTCGTAGTAACATTCATAACTGTTTATAAGTTTAGTTTTCATAGTCTTTTGTCCATTTATTAAGAAAATAAACTATTATATATATAAAACAAAGAAGTCTGTCTGTCTGTGTGTCCGCACGAGAATCTCGGAAACTACTTAAACGGTCTGGACCAAACTTGGCATGGATAGCAAGTGTCATGTGGGGATCTCAAAAAACTCCAACCAACCCGATCCGACCCAACCTGACCCGACCCGACCCGACACGCCTGAGAGAACGAGAGAGAGAAGAGACTAACGTAGAAAAGTCGTATTCCCTCCTATGATTTACAGCTATTTTGATCCTTAGGTTCTCTTTCATTATGGCTTACTTTTCTCTGCATCCGCTATATCACACAGAGGTTGAAAAGTCGTATCCCATCCCAAGTATTATAGCTAATTTTATTATTATGCTCTCGCTCATTACAGCTTACTTTTCTTTGATCTCTAACTTTTCTAGGCTGTCCATTCTAACAAGGTAGGTAGGTAGGTAGTCCATTCTAACGAGGTATGCCAAACGTAACATATTTCACAGCGCTAAAATCAATGTGAAGCCCTAAGGAGAATTTTTAGTTTTTCCATTCACGAACGATGTCCAACAGTAGTTCATCTGGCTGTTCACCTGGAAAATGGACAAAGAGTATACTTCACAGAAGAGTCCTTCCAAAGTCAAATGGCAAATCCTGCTGATTCTTCAAGCTTTCACAGGAAGATGAGTTTGCTCAAATCCTCCTGTATGTTGACGTACCCAAGTTCTACATATGGCAGACTTCAATGAAAAAGTTCCAGAGAAGAGCTCAAGGATCCGATGTGGAAGGATATCCAGGGATAAAGTCAGGCAATGCTTTGGGACGTGTCTACACGGTTCACCCCAACAACTTTGAGTGCTATTGTTTGAGACTACTTTTGCACCACATCTGTGGCCCAACATCATATGCAGCACTCAAGACAGTGAATGGACAAGTCTGCAGAACCTATTAGGAAGCGTGCAATCTCCTTGGCATACTGGAAGATGATGGTCACTGGAATGACATATTAGAAGAGGCAGCAGCTACTCAATCGCCAATGAGAATGAGGAACCTGTTTGCCATCATGATTGCTACATGTGGACTTTCAAACCCATGCCAGCTCTGGGAAAACCACCAAGAAAGTCTTTCAGAGGATCTGCTTCATCAAGCAAGAAGAGAACATCCTGGTCAAGAGATTGAGTTCATGGATGACATGTTCAACAGGGCTCTGATCATGCTGGAAGACAAAGTGATGGAGCTAGGCGGAAAACCCTGACAGATTTTGGATTGCCTTCCCCAAACCGAGAAGAACCAGTAGCTGCAAACAGGGAGTTGCTCAGAGAGACAGACTACTCAGTTGAAGTGGTGAATTTTGTTGAAGAAAATGAGCCTCACCTGGTGCCTCATCAAGCAAATACTTATGAACAGATCTTGGAAGCGATACAAGCGGAGCAGGGAGGTATGATCTTTTTCGATGCACCTGGCGGGACCGGAAAAACATTCCTGATCAACCTTCTGTTGGCCAAAGTACGTCATCGGGGGAAAATTGCTCTTGCTGTAGTGTCCTCAGGCATTGCTGCAACACTACTAGAAGGAGGAGGTACTGCACACTCAACTTTTAAACTGCCTCTCAACCTCGCGCACATAGTCTGGGATGAATGCACTATGTCTCACAAGTTAGCGTTTGAAGCATTGGACAGGACCTTGCAAGACATACGAGAAAATGACCAGCTCATGTGTGGCATTACAATGGTCATTGCTGGAGATTTTCGCCAGACCTTACCTGTCATTCCTCGAAGCACTCCAGCTGATGAATTGAATGCGTGCCTCAAGGCATCATACCTTTGGAGAAGTGTTCAGACACTCACCCTATCCTCAAACATGAGAGTACATCTACAAGGAGATCAGGATGCTGGACGGTTTGCAAACCTTCTACTACAGATTGGGAATGGAACTTTCCCTGTTGACTCAAAAGGACAAATAATCATTCCTCAAGGATGTGGAAATGTTGTAAAGTACCCAAGCATTATCTACCACTACAAGGATCACAAGTGGCTGCGTGAACGCGCAATTCTGGCACCAAAGAATGAAACAGTGGCTGAAATCAACATGACTCTACTCAGACAGCTTCCAGGTAGTGAGACCTCATTCAAGTCTGTTGATACAGTAAGGACCAGGACCAAGCAGTCTAGTACCCTGCAGAATTCCTTAATTCTTTGGAGCCCGCTGGAATGCCTCCTCACCACCTCACTCTCAAGATTGGAACTCCTATAATGCTCTTAAGAAATCTTGAACCACCTAGGCTCTGCAATGGCACAAGGCTGGTGGTGAAGAACATGATGCCACATGTACTGGAAGCTACAATACTGACAGGAAAAGCTAAAGGAGAGGACGTGTTTATACCAAGGATACCTCTCATCACCACTGACCTGCCATTTGAGTTCAAGCGACTTCAGTTCCCGGTTAAAGTGAGCTTTGCCATGACCATCTACAAAAGCCAGGGACAGTCCCTAAAGATGGTTGGCCTAAACCTGGTGTTTCCTTGCTTCTCTCATGGACAGTTCTATGTTGGATGCTCCAGAGTGGGAACTGGCAAATATCTGTACATACTTGCTGCTAATGCCAAAACCAAAAATGTGGTCTACCCTAATGCACTACAGTGAGACAATGTCACAGTTCACTCCCCGTGGTTGGCGACAATTCGCCAACTGCACTGACTAACCATTACTCCGGAGCACGATACGCAAATCGATTAACATCCAGATCCGCAATTACTGCTGGGTAAACAGTCGCATATGGTGTAAAGAAATTTGATTCATGCATACATACATACATACATACATACAAACAAGTACACACGCAAATACACACGTATATATACATTATTATGTACATATTCACAACAAACCAGTGTAATACCCTCATGTAATACCCTCCTCGGGCGCCACAGGGCTGCCAAAAAGTTGCTTATAATAAAATGAAATGAAAATACGAAACTTTGCCGCAGTGTTGTTGTTGGTGAGGAAAGTTTAAGATTACATTCATTGTCCCTGACGCTGACTAAGTCTATCTTGACCTGGAAGTTCCTGTCCTCCTCCGGCAGAAGGAAATGAAAAAAAAAAAGAATTGAGACAGTAAATGAACGATAAACAGAAGAAAACAAGAGAAAAATTACCATTATTTCATATATAATGGTGAGGTAACACAATAAATATTTTCCGGCTTAGGTTAAGAGCGAACTCATCCTTTGGTTTTTAAACGTAAAAAAGTACTCATTTATTTCGAGTAAACTCGTACCAACTCATACAACGTGGATCCAAAATGTTGGAGGCTCAGACCCTCGAGGTTTATCAGCTCGAGAAGCTAAACATACACAAACATCTTTGTCTAAGTTGAGAGGATCAATGGCATTACCACCACCGAGGACACAACCACTGTCTTATGCTCAGTAATATTTATGTTACCTGTATATTATATTAATCACATATCCTTCGACACACACACACACACACACACACACACACACACACACACACACACACACACACACACACACAGTTAATATCGTAGCAGTTTGTAGTTTATTTGAATCTTTATCTTTTTATTAAGGAATTGGAAACAAAAATAGAATTCTACCAATAAACACAACTGGTGTTCATACTTGTGTTTAATAAGTGAAAGATAAAACAGGAATACAGTATTAAAATTTATTGAGTTGTTAAAGTTATTTTTGCATTTCGCATTGAATTGTCTGTTCGTTCATTGCCCTACAATTATATTATATATTTACATCTAAACAAATTTAAAAAGAAACCGTAGAGTAAAGACATAATGTAGTGCCAAAGTGAAAGATAACAGAGAGTGACCATCGTCCTACACTGCCATATTCTCTTAAAATTATCTCGACGTATTCATTGTCGTCTCGAGTCTGTCTCTACTCCTCTTTATATTTTGCTGTATAATAAAATGTCATAACCCTTCTGTATATATTTTAATAATTTAGTTAAGCTAATCTTGTAACCTTAAGACAACACAAACCGCAGAAGCAGTGTAATCAATCCTCACGATTAATACCTAAGCCTTCCAATAATAGTCAGGGATAACTAACTAATCCCAACTCAGCCTGAGGTAGGTTTAAAAAGTTCTCTCTCATAATTACTTGTTACGCCAACGTCATGTTAGAAAACAAATAAGTGAGTTATAATTATTATGGTTGGTGTTCATTATTCTCAGTGTAAAAAAAATATTAGATGTATTTTCTCCGTAGTTGTAGGATTGTAGTTGTAGTTTGTCTCCGTAAAGTTTGTATGATTATAGTTTTGAGTTAGTTATGTATTGTTGTAGTTTTTGCCTCCTTCAACGTTGTATGATTGTAGTACTGTAGTGAGTTACGGTGAATGGTTGGAACTGAACCGTACGGATGAAGCAGTCAGTAGCTGAACCATACAACTAAACCGCGTAATTGAGCGATTCAATTGACCCATTTAGCTGAGTGTGAAGTTCCCGTATATTTACTTGACTTAAGTTACGCCAAAAATTTTCAGGAAATGAACTTTACGTTGAGAGTCTGAACCTCCCTACAGCCTCTTGGTGGAGATGTTGGCAGGTGATGTGGGTGTCTCTCATGTGGGTGTCACTCAGGTGGTGTGGGTGTCACTGAGGTGTTGTGGGTGTCACTCAGGTGGTGTGGGTGTCACTGAGGTGTTGTGGGTGTCACTCAGGTGGTGTGGGTGTCACTGAGGTGTTGTGGGTGTCACTCAGGTGGTGTGGGTGTCACTCAGGTGTTGTGGGTGTCACTCAGGTGTTGTGGGTGTCACTCAGGTGTTGTGGGAGTTACTGAGGTGGTGTGGGTGTCACTGAGGTGGTGTGGGTGTCACTGAGGTGTTGTGGGTGTCACTCAGGTGGTATGGGTGTCACTCAGGTGGTATGGGTGTCACTCAGGTGTTGTGGGACTCATTCAGGTGTTGTGGGTTAATTAAATACTGATCACGTCACTTTAGCCTTTATGTGGAAAGTGTTGACCAGATCCAACAACCCACAGAGTTAAGACGCACTAATTAGACTATACAATACTCAGCGTCCGTTGCCTCTCTCAGCCTTTATAATGTTTCAACCAGGAGGACAAACGCACACACAGAAAGAGGAAGGCAGTTGATAACACAGACGGGTTGAGGAGACACAGAAAATAGCGGCTTGTCCTACACCATCATGGAGTGGCTATGCTTACGGTATTCTAGCTGATACGTGCCAGTGAGACGTACTGTATGTCGGGCTTCATTTCATTCCTACCATTTAACACCTAACCTTAAAACCTATCTGTACACCTAACTATACACCTAGCCTAACCTAACCCTTACTATAGCTGACCTAACGCAACCTAACCTAAGCTCTAACCTCTCCAAGCCCTAAGCAAGCGATCTGTAGTATAATATAATTTAATGTTATGTTCACACTAACGATCGGAAAATGAATACTCAACTTTAACACATAGACCAGGACGCGCCTTCAAGTTTAGTAAAGAGGGGATAAGAGAGGGTGTGCATCCTGGCCAATTGTTCTTTTTCCGTATAACTTTCGAGGCTTCTCCAGACTTAAGAAAGTTGTGTTTACATCTCAAGAAGGTGAATGAACAAAAGAAGTGCGATGGGGAGGGGAGGGGTCACCTGTGGTCTGTGTCCACCCCTTCCCGCCATGGATGTAACAGCACATTTGCTTTATATAAATACACCCAAATGAATAACACCAAGTTATTCACCATGTTATTCACCATGTGATTCACCATGTTATTTATGACTATATCACTTGACGCATGTTTCTCAAAGGGTCGAGCCAGGGTCAACTGATTTAGCAAACACCTGCTCCCTGTCTCAAGCCCAGGGAGTGGCAGTTCACTCATTACCATTGGACAGGGAAGCCAGGCACTTAACTCAAGTGTTATCTCAAAGTGACATTCACAACACTTCTATGGAGAGAACTCACAATATATTATCTCAGATTGTACCTGTGTATATACCTGGCTCAGTAATAAAACAGAAAACACCTAGAAGTGTTTACATCAGTCCTGCCACTTAAGAGTTCCAGAACTTAATTAAAACAATTAGTGTGATAACAAAACAGCTATCACATGGTACGCCCTTGCACCTTGTCCATCATCGTGTACCCACCATAAGAAAGCCCTACCAATCCTCCGTCCCATCTACTGTATGAACCCTAAGACTCGTAAACCTGTGGCGAAGAGATTGACGCCCGTATTATTAAACAACATCTTCCCTTGAAGAGAGTCGTCGTGTTTCAGCCCGGGTTGTGGTAGTAGTGGTGGAGAGGGAGGGTGGTGGTAGTAGTGGTGGAGAGGGAGGGTGGTGGTAGTAGTGGTGGAGAGGGAGGGTGGTGGTAGTAGTGGTGGAGAGGGAGGGTGGTGGTAGTAGTGGTGGACAGGGAGGGTGGTGGTAGTAGTGGTGGAGAGGGAGGTGGTGGTAGTAGTGGTGGAGAGGGAGTAGTAGTGGTGGTAGTAGTGGTGGAGAGGGAGGGTGGTGGTAGTAGTGGTGGAGAGGGAGGGTGGTGGTAGTAGTGGTGGACAGGGAGGGTGGTGGTCGTAGTGGTGGAGAGGGAGTGTGGTCGTAGTAGTAGTAGAGAGAGAGTGTGGTGGTAGTAGTGGTGGAGAGGGAGTGTGGTGGTAGCAGTAGTAGGGAGAGGAAGGGTGTAGTGGCAGCGGGTGGTAGAGGCGCAGGTAAACCTCATCTTTAGTGTGCCTAAGGTGGGGGGTGGTGGGGGGGTTGTGTGTACTGGAGGCGAGAGGCTAAAGGCACGGAGAGCTCATGGTGTAGAACAGGACCTGGGTTACAGTGTAGTATTGACAGTCTCACGAAATATGTTGTACTGTGGTGTGTTACGATCTGTGGTGTATGGTCAGCATGCTCGCCTCGCAAGCGAGTTAACCTAAGTTCGACCCCCGGGCAGGGTGAAATTGTGGGCAAGTTTCTTTACGCCATTTGTCTCTGTCTACCCAGCAGTAATTGGGAACCTGGATGTTAATCTATTTGCGGATCGCATTTTGTGGTAATGGTTAGCCAGTGCAGTTGGCGAGTTGTCCGGCCTTCTCGACTATTCCTTGACACTGGGTCATGCAGCTCTTTAACTTAGGGTGTGGTTGTTGTGTTGGCGACAGCTTCTACACCTTAAACAAATTCACGTCTAGGTGTCCCTAGGGCCGGCCATCCTCGTTACACGAGGGGCAACCATTATTATTATTATTATGTTGCGTACATTAGATACATTTTATGTGTTTTTTTTGGTTGGTATTGAGTAAATGGCGTCGTGTGGGTAGACCTTGTGGTTAAATATTGGTTGGGTCTATTTATACTGCTGTAGATGTTGTGAGTGGAAATTGCATATTTAGCGTACACACCGTTCCATAAGGTACCCGAGAGGTAAAAAAGCAGCTATAGGTTCATGTTTTGCTGAATTCTAATGTAATTATGAAAGAAAATTAGACTAAACTTCGTCACATTAGCATATTTAACGCAAAGATAAATGAAAACAAAACAAAACAAAACAGTAGATACACCGTATTTACAAACATTTAAAGACAAGTGTGGAAGAGAATACGCACACTGGCATTCCCACGATCCAAGGTTACAGTATAAGTAGTGGTCGCTGTATTTGTTCCCTAACCATGGCCATGACACTGTGGCTCAGGTGATGGAGGTCTTTGGGGTGTGAGAATGTTTAGAGGTGAGTGTGTGAAATTTTGTGTCTATAGACTGAGAGCTGTTGGTAAGATAGGGAAACAGCCAGGGAAAGATGACAAAGGAAACAGCCACGGAAAGATGACAAAGGAAACAGCCAGGGAAAGATGACAAAGGAAACAGCCAGGGAAAGATGACAAAGGAAACAGCCACGGAAAGATGACAAAGGAAGTAGAAAGGGAGATATAACAAAGGAAACAACTAGGGAGAGATAACAAGATAAGGGGGGAGATGAAGACGGAAAGCCTCTGACACATACGAGAATGAGGTAATCTTGTCACATTATTCCTCATCTCTATAATGTACGCGTGGTAGGGGAGGGGGGAAAAGGGGAGGGGGAATGGGGAGGGGGAAGAAGGAAACTGGTTTGTCTTGGTTCAGTTTCTATCAAGTTCATCCAATACTTTAAGTACAGAGTAGCAGATTTTATTTTATTCTTTTCCGTAGACTGACAATATCATAAAACCTGGTAATTTGGTATGGATGTGAGTGGATACGAACCGGTGTACTCAAGAACCTTACCTGACGTTGTTACTAAAAAAAATGATAATGTGATCCATTATTATCATTTGGAACGTCGAGTTACTGAGCAGATGGAGTTAGATCTTCACAAAGGAGTCTTCATCGTGAACACAAATGCTTTGAAAATATTGAATTTCTTTCTAGTTCGACGTCAATAATTCCTTTAAAACACTCCGCCCGAATAGGCTATTAAATCACTCAACTAAGTACACATTTCAGCTGTTTACAAGCATTACCACCAACACGGTCATGATCTCGTTGTGTGGCCTCTCAGCTCTGAAATGTGGCCTCTCATTTCTGAAGTGTGGCCTCTCAGTTTTGAAGTGTGGCGATTTGATTGAGGTGTTAAGCAACGGTGCTTAAATTATCCAACCAGGAGCGATCTCGTAACAATGCTTTTAAATTAGATAAATTTAGATTTAGGCACGAGATAGGTAAACATTGTTTTGGAAATAGTGTAGTGGACGAGTGGATCAAGTTACCAAACATCATCAATAACTGGAACACGCTGGATAGCTTCAAACATAGGTTGGACGGATATACGAGCGATAGGGGTTGGGTGTAAACGGGACTGCCTAGTATGGGCCAATAAGCCTGCTGCAGTTTCCTCCATTCTTATGTTCATATGTTCTCTCAGTTCTGAAATGTGGCCTCTAAGTTCTC
>NW_024739866.1:0-17525 GCF_018991925.1 Homarus americanus | reverse complement strand
AGTATGAAAAGTTTGTCTCCTTATAATTTTCTTTTTACTGATATATTGTATACCAAACTAGCAGGATTGTAAACGGTTGTCTGATGTATATGGTAGCGGAGACGCTCGTAGGAAACGTTTAAGTCTCCTTATATTTTGTGTGTTGGATTAAGGTACTCTAATCATGAACTGTTAGGATGTTGTAAAATGTATGTACACTACAGCGTTAGTGCTTTGCATATTATTTCGCATAATATGAATCTTTGGGAGGGGAAGGCTATGTACTGCGCACATCATTGTCATCCCTAAAAATCCCATCTAATTCATATTACGCTACATAACATTCAAATGCACCGCGCTTGTAGAACCTCAGAAAACGGGAAACATTGAGAAAGGACATAGTTATATCATATCAAGTGTATGTATTCATAGCATTAAGGATCACTCAGGGTAGGCATAGGATGAATGTTAAAGTCCAGTTGAGCCGGACTAGGGTACTGTAAGACTAAGTGTGGAGCAGGGTTTGAAGGTCCTACTATTTACGTCTGTGAGCGTGTAGCGAACATAACTCCAACAGATATCATATGAAAATACATGAGAACAATGATCTGGAAAAAGGATAAATGTATCAGAACTATGTGAGGTGTTGACAGTGATCTAGAAACTATACTGGAAAGGAAATATCGTGTATGCGTCGGTATGAATTTAATACACCTCGTAGCCTCACGTGACATATACCCACGACAGGTACAGTGATCAGAGAATCTTATGTCTGTGTTCAAATAGTGCAATGTGTGAGAGGAGGATCCCTCATTACAGTTTTTAAGTGAAGTTGATACACCCCCGCCATGATCATTCGGCTTTTGTTTCAAGGCGCGTCATGTACCCGCCTCAGATGCCCGTTGATATTAAAATCCCAGGCATTTAACCAAGCACTAGCAAACCAAGACCTGACCTTAGTGTGTAATTTAGGATTAATATATGTGTTTATAAGAAATGAGTGACAATATACCGTAAAGTGTTCAGGTGAGAACCATAAGAAACAAAAGTGTAAATTGAGGATTGGAAACTGTAGGCCTATGTGACGAGAAGCGGCGGGAAGCAGGCCTTAGTCTTTCCCGTTCTGCCGTCACCACAGGTCAGTGTCCTAGCCGGCTATATCCCACCACAGGTCAGTGTCCTAGCCGGCTATATCCCGCCCTACAATTAAGGTTGATAAATAGCAGTTACTACAGTTTAAAGCTTTGCCGGATATATAAGTGTAATAGGGATGTGTTAAGGGGTGGGATAACTGCCCGTCAGGCATTATTTCTTAGTCTTTCCCGTTCTGCCGTCACCACAGGTGCCATGTGGCCGGAGTATCTTGCTGCCCGGCCGCCATTGTCTCCTTGAGCGCCACAACCGGTGGGGAATTACTCCCCCCTATACCAGTCCACTGTGAACCGGTGGATTCCCAGCGCACCACTCCACATGAATAGTCACAACTAAAGAGACCGTGAGAAACTGCGGTCTTCACTTGGAGCGACCTATAATACCAGGCGTAGAAATAGTGCTGGTATGTCTCTAGGTGAAGCCCTCGTCTTTACCCAACGAGGGCGGTGTGCGAACGAGGTGCCCGTTGTGTATACCTAAAAGTCACAAGGAGTCACATACTTGCAGGTATGGAGTGTAACAGGTGTGTTGAGATGGTGCTACTATGTATGATAACCGACGGTGCTAAAGTCCACACAAGTGGAGCAGTCTGATGTGTTAAGGGATATTGTAAGAAGGAACGACCGAGATACGGCGTTCACCGATTGTTATGCAATAAGTAGGTGGATGACCCACCAGTAATGTAAGAGTCTGGGGCCCAGCTGGGTAACCAAAATTCCGTTGTTCTTCTGAGGAAGGCCAATTCATGTATATGTTTTTTTACCAGTATGTTTTATAAGGAATAAATCAATTAAGACATGTTATGGTTTCCCCCTTCTTTACCCTCATCGATCTGGTCAATGGAAAACCTAACCCAATGCCTAGTCCACTCTGCCCGCTACCTAACGAGCTACATGCTGTCCAGAGGGGGTCTGGTGGCAGCGACCCTTAGAAATTAAGATTAGAGTTAAGTTATCCCCTTAGATTTAGTGACCCCAGATCTGGCAGTATAGCGGTATGAGACACGAGTGGTGAAGCGAGCTTTATGACCGTCCACTGACCTGGGTTTGAGCCACCTGTTGAGTATGGTGAGAGTTGGAGTGAACCCAGCTGTCTAGGTGCCCAACTAACGACGTGACGATCGTTTGGGGTCATCAGCTCTCCTCTACCTCGGCTCACAATACCACATATCTTCAAACAGCTTAGTGAAAACCTTTTACTAACGGGAAGCTAAAGCTTCTGTCAACTGTACAAGGTCTGAGTGGCTCACTCCCTTCCGTTTTATGGATGTCCTGGGGGTAAAGTGAAGCCAGCTGAGTGATACAGGGTCACACACTGGGACCAAGTCTCCAGTGGAACTTAGAGGTACATTTCCAAGGTTAAGAAAGGCTGGTTTGGGCCTTAAACTACGGGTGCCTGTTGGTTGTGCCTTAAAAAAATTACGGAGTGCAGGTGGAATCTGTGTGTTAGGTTAGGAAGCATGGTTCACGGATATTGGTGGACTCAGTAACTTCTTAATAATATTTTTGTGTGTAGTTAATACTATTTTTTCAGTTACTGATGTCGTCTTGCTGTGTGTAGTTAATATTTCTTAAATAATTTTGATACTATTGTTTTTTAATGTCTGTGTCACTAATTGAAGCCAGAGAATGAGGGAACTGTTTTCCAGATGAGTTTTCTCCCTTGTGTTGCAAGTGATACTGTGATTTAGTTCCTTTAATGCATTTAATATTTCTTTATAATTTCAATCTCAGGTATAACCTTTGTTCCCCAGAGTAGTGTTTAAGTTAGGTTAGGAGGTGTGCATCTGTTGGGGTAATATAATTTTGTTGAGTGCCCTGAAGGCCTATTCAGGGTGGATTTAATAAGTTCTCATTTTTTATACCATTTTCTCAGTGCTTGATATAATTTTGTTGAGTGCCCTTAAGGCCTATTCATGATGGATTTAATAATTTCTTATTTTATTACCATTTTCTCAGTGGTTGATATTATTTTGTTGAAAGCCCTTAAGGCTTGTTCCATGTGTGCAAGCAACACTTCTTACTACTGTGAGTTTATTGTTGTCTAATGAGGCATTGTCTTGAGTTTCTAATAATTTCAATATCATGTATTGTCATGATCGTGATAATGGCTAATCTGAAAACCTTAAGGATTCATATTACGCTCAAACGTCCACAAAACCTTCTGAGTCCCCCAGTGGAAACGTCCCCCGTTTTCTCTGTTTCCCCGTCTTTGTCTTAAGGGAACTTTGAATATAATCCACGGATTTCGTAGCCGACGCTGTATGTTGGGACCTGTTGCCATCCAACCCTTTGTAATCAATTTAATTTTGCTTTTGATAGCTGAGTCAGAGCATTGTTAGTGAAGATAATAGTAGGGAATGAAACTGAGTTCATAGTCTCAGTTTCAACGTCAAAGTGTACAGTGAATTAATTCATCGGAATAGAAGTAGGTGGACTCCCTGGTCTGTTTTGAGTGAGGGCCCCGCGGGCATTTCTACCGTTAGTGAGTGCCCGTCCCTTCATCCATACAGGTCCCTAACGCAGCCTAGGCCGTGTCTGTAGCGTGGATGTTGTATCCACTATGTCTGGGGAGATGTCCGAGGTCCAGTAGGATCAGTTACCTTCGTGAGACCCGGCCGTCAGACACTTCAGACTTCCTATAGCCCCCATAGCTGGCTCGACTGGCCCTAACGCTCGGCCTGCGAGGTGACCCCGGATCACCAAGCCACACACCACTACCAGCCCCCATCATTGGTGGATGAGTGTCTAGCTCCGTAGGGCTATTTGTGTGGTGGAATTAATCCACTGGGATCTTCAGAGTTCGTCGGAAAGTACTCCATGGTGGCTGGACCCCATGGCTGTTGCTTGAGTATCACTCCTGATGACTGAGTGTTGTAGTGGCAGTTGCCCTGGTCTTTATGGTGCTAAGTGACTATAATAGTTGTGTTATTGAGTATGTCCACCCAGTAGGGTTGGAAGTGTTATTGAATACGTCCACCCAGTAGTGGTGTGAGTATGTTGAGCCTGAGGGCCTAGTGCTAGATTTCGTCTGTTGGTACAAATAAATTCTTTCTCCTCATTTCATATTCATGTTTAAATAAATTTTGTATTTGTATAATTGTGTCTATTATTTACCTACAGTATTTACCGTTATTTCTTCCCTATTGCTTGATACTATCATTACATCTACCCACGAGCCTCCTATCGTCACGCTACCAATGGTAATAAGTATGAGAGTACAAGGAATTGTTACTGGCACACAGAGGCCCTCATAAATGGTGGAAGCCCAGGCCCTCATAAATGGTGGCAGTAGTGGCCCTCATAAATGGTGGCAGCTCAGGCCCTCATAGTATAACTTTTATTCCCCAGAGTAGTGTTTTAAGTTCAGGTTAAGAGGTGCGTATATGTTGGTGTACCATTATTTGATTGTGTCTGTAGTGTTGTGAGGGGGGGGGGGTAACAACAAGCAAGCTGCCACCAATGTGAGGGCGCGGGTTCCCACTCTGTCTCTACACCACCCTCATCTTACTAACTTCTCTTAGTCTTACTCTTACTCAGTTCCCTCACCTATTCTTTTGGTAGCATGGACATTCTTTTGGTAGCATGGTCGAGGGTCTAGGCACGTGAGTATGGTAATTCTGGTATCAAGTCACTTGGATGGAAATAAAGGTAAAATACTGCGGGAGAAAGGAATACACCTAAAGTACTCTAAAAACAAGTTTGTTAATATACAATCAATGGGGAAAGATATTGTATTAATCATATAACTACCAGGCTCACCTCCTGGGCTTAGTGCAAACTCAGTTCCTTCTTCTTTACTCTTACTCACAACATTACTAGTGTTACATTACATGGCACTCATTGTAGATTATTTTACTAAGCATATACGTAAATAATTAAACTAGCATATGCAGGGGTCCACTACCCAACATGGGATAATTATTTCCATCTAATTATCCCTAACATACATGTCACAACACTCTCTGTGGACATACACTTCCAAGGAGTAGCCCAGGGTAGAACACTGGGGCTCACGCCTGTTGTTATTGTGGGGGTAGCCAGACACATGGCGGGTCTGGCCCAACGAAGCCGTGGGGCACATTAATCAGGCCGCATCCGTGCCATCGTTTCGTATATGATCCCTGCTGGTTATTTACTACATCCGAGGCCGTTGTTGAATGGTTGCAAGAATCACAATGGGATCTGGAGAAACATGGGAGCAGCGTCAGGGAACTGGGGAAACATGACAACATAAACAAACTCTCTTGTCTAGACGACAGACGTATTTACGTTATATTACTTCTACACTGGGTGAATGACAATTCAACTGTTAAATCATGAACACTGGTGAACACTGATATTCACTACAATTGACTGAATTAACTGAATGGCTACACAAAACATACCTGGAGAAATATTGAAGCAGCGTCAGAGAACGTTCTCCCTGGCTCGTCTTGAGTTTATATACCCCTGAGTTGCCAGTGATCGCTACTCACGCAATGACAATAATTACAAACAAACTAACTGTTACTCATTCAAAGATGACCCTCAGTTGACAAAGGTCTGGCGAATTAATTGAGTTGATTTACACAGACTAATTTAAGATTGAGCTTCCCAGGAGAAAGTGGAATAACAACGCATTGACAACTGTCTTCACAAAGGCGGGACTCTGGGAGGGAACACCAGTGTAGCGTGTATGGGGAAAAAACACGTCTTCTCAGGGGTCGCTAACTCATTCATGTTTTGCGGGCGTGGAGTTTAATAAGAATCATTAGTTAAATAGATCAGCAGTCAACGTGACCATGACAGTGTTGAAGGGAATATAAGTGTCTAAATTTTAGAGAGTGTCTCATTCATCCCAATCACAGACGCTAGCCTTCCATGGGTCACGGAGATTTCATTTTGTTAGTAAATTTAAGTGTTTTTGTTCTGGTTTGGGATTTCTCTCCAAGGGGGCACTTCCACTGCAATTACCATCTAATAATATTTAATAAACCCCAAGTTAAGTGAGAATTAAAGGTCCAGTAATTCCGACCAGTTACAAATGGTAGCAGAGCGTAGTTATTTTTATTTCGTGACTGATAGTTCTGTGGTTGGGATAATGGAGCGGATGGAAACGGTAGAGTGTGTGATCCCAGCTCTACTCATGCTCGCCGTGGGAATGGGTTTGTTGTGGTTGACGGTGCGGGGGTACTCGGAGAAAAGGAGAGACAGCCCGGGTTTGGTACAGTTGAGAGAAGAGTTCGTGGACCGTATTGGGAAGCTAGAGGGGAAAATCCAGGGAGAGTACCAGGAACGATTGGAACAGTTAGAAGGGAAGATCAATGGGGAATGTCAGGCATGGGTGAACCAAATCAGGGGGGAGTATGGAGTATATGTACAACAGTTAAGGAGGGAGTACCACACACAATTGCAACAGTTAGAGAAGGGACATCAACAACACCTAGCTCAGTTGGGGGATGCACTAGATAGAGTAAAGACACAGTATCAAATACAGCATGATGAGACAATGTGGGAGATGAGGAGACACAATAGTAGAGAGGGAACTAGTCTTGGGGCCGGGTTGATCATGTCTAAATTCGACGGTAGGCCAGGAGTAGAGGTAGGGAAGTGGTTAAGAGAGGTTGACCGAACCCTCAAGCTGCTAAACGGAGACGAAGTCGGTCGAATCCAATTCATAATAAGGCATCTTGCGGGGCCTGCGGCAGATCGCGTATACAATGCACGCAGCGACTGGGAAACCGTAGACGAATTAACTTGTTATTTAAAGCAGCAATACAGCGGGCAGACGGCCACGTACGACGCCATTCAGAAGGTGATGAATCGGAAACAACGGAGCAACGAGACGCTTCTTGAATATTATGATGCTATGCTCGATTTAAACGATGAGTTGAACCACCATGGACATAAATATGATAAGGCCCTGTTGGGAGATGCAATCACTCGGGGGCTCAAGGAGGAACAAAGCCGTATGTGGTTATTGGAGGAGATCCAGAAGTATCCTCGCCGTAGTCTAGATGAGTGGATCACGGGGCTGAGAGAGGCGGAACAAAAACGAGAGGCTTTGAGGGAGGTACCGCTGACTCAGGGAAGAGAGAACGAACCGCAGGCTGGGGGCTCGATTCTCCCAATGTGCTATGCATGTGGACAAGAGGGCCACCTCAGTTTCAATTGCATGAACAGGTCCGGACCAGGAGAGAGTGTCCCAAGGGGACACGTGGCCAATGGCCAGTATCGAGTTGGAAATAATAATCGGAACTGGCGGTCGGGAAATGGTCAAGGCCAGGCAGTCCCCGCCAACCGTTCCTGGCCTCACCAATAGATTCCGCCAGCGATGTTATGAACCAAGAGAGAGCAGACCCGTGGTCGAGCGTGGTCCGCATGACAAATTTAATCACGACAGAAGGTACCTTAAGGCTGAAAGCAGAGTGTCCTAAGGTTTCGGTGCTGGTAGCGGGTCGTGAAATGTGGGGTATAGCAGATACTGGGGCAGAAGTGTCGTTAATTGATGAACACTTCTACCGTCGGGAGCTGGAGCCTGCAGGCGTGGTGTTGCAGCCCACTCGAATAAGGGTAAAAGGGGCGTCAGGGTTTCCAGTGCCGTGTGTGGGGTGTATTCGGGTCACTATGGTCGTATGTGGGTTGAAGTCACTGATGTGGGGCTGTTGGTTTGTCCAGGGATTGAGACTCAGGGTAAGGGGCAATCGCATGTTGGGTTGTTGGGGATGAATGTGCTGGGGGAGGTTGCGGAGATCTGGCCGCACATGTATCACTTGTGCAGGGAAGCGGGGAGCACCGCTCAGTGGGAAAATTGCTTGCATGAGGTTAGGCAGTTATGTACAATAGAGGCCATCAGCCTGGGGTATTGTACGACGGAGAGGAAGAAAAGCCCAACCATTCCTCCCCGGAGTGCTCGGTTGCTGTCAGTATGTGTTCCCTCATTAAGCCAGGTAGCTAACAAAGAGGTAGTGATTGAACCTCTAACAATGGAGGATGAAGGTTGGATGCCTGAGGGTGTGATAGTGTTGCCGACAGCTGTAAGAGTGGTGAGAGGCATGACACAGGTGTTGGTGGCAAATCTATCTGATCGTCGTAAGAACTTGAGGGGCAATTGGCGGATTGGAAAAGTGGCTTCTGGGACGGAAGTCGAGACAGACATCAGTGAGGAGGTGTATGTGAGGACAGTTCAACCGGATGCCCGTACGGAGGTCAAAGTGCACACAGAGAAAATGAATGAGGAACAAGAGCGTGCAGTTAGGGGTTTAATAGAAGAGTTTAGTGATATTTTTGAAGTGGAGGGCCAGCCCATAGGAAAGGCTATTGGGGTTCAGCATGAGATCCCAGTGACAGGCCAGTTAGGGTGCTATACCGGAGGATCCCTCCAAAACAGGTACCAGAGGTGGAGCAGCACATTAGCCAGCTGTTAGATCAGGGAGTAATTCAGCATAGTGAGAGTCCGTACTCTGCCGCCATTTTAGTAGTGAGGAAAAAGGACGGGACGCTGAGGTTGTGCATTGACTATCGTGACTTAAATAAGATCACGGTACGTGATGCGTTTCCTCTGCCTAGGATAAATGAAATTCTAGAATCTCTGACGGGGGCCCAGTTTTTCTGAACGTTTGATCTGGCGGCGGGATATCACCAGATAGAAGTAAAACCTTCAGACCGTCCAAAGACTGCCTTCAGCACAAGCTTCCGACACTTTGAGTACAGGCGACTGCCTATGGGATTGTCAAATAGTCCGGGAACCTTTCAGAGATACATGGAGCGGATTTTAGGGGATAAGATTTTCTCCTCATTGCTTGATGATGTGATGGTGTTTTCAAGTACAATAGATCAGCATATTGTCAGATTGAGGGAATTAGTTTGCAGGATGAGGGAGAATAACTTAAGATTTAAACCTAAAAAGTGTGAAATAATAGCTTCCAAAGTAAGTTATTTAGGATATCAGGTGTCAGCTGAAGGCATCACAGCTGATCCTGAGAAGAATAGGGTAGTAAGAGATTGGCCAGTCCCTCAGACGGTGAAAGATGTGCGGTCTTTTGTAGGGTTCACATCATTTTATAGGAAATTTGTTAAAGGGTTTGCCCAAATAGCTGCTCCACTGCATGCGTTGATGCATGGGAAATCTAAGGATCGGGTAGATAGTGAGTGGGGAGAGGAACAGCAGCAGGCTTTTGAGAAACTGAAAGACAGGGTGACGCAGACACCGGTGTTGGCTTGCCCGGATTTCACTCGGGAGTTTATATTAGAGACAGATGCAAGTTTTAGTGGGCTAGGGGCGGTGCTGTCCCAGCGGAAGGACGGCAGGTTGCATCTGGTGTGCTATGCAAGTCGGGGCCTGAGGAAATCAGAACGCAACATGAACAACTATAGTTCTCGTAAGTTAGAGATGTGAGCACTCAAGTGGGCCGTATTATATAAATTCAGGGATTATTTGGCGGGGAAACATTTCACAGTCTATACAGATAACAACCCACTCAGTCACCGAAAGAAGGCTAAGCTGGGTGCCGTGGAAAGTAGGTGGAATGCGGATCTCGAGCAGTTCAACTTTACTATAGAGTACAAGCCGGGAAAAAACAACATTGTGGCGGATACTCTATCTAGAATCCCGACGGAACAGGAGGAAGATAGCGAAGAAAAGTATACAGCTATGCATGTAGTAGAGGAGAACGGGGCAGGAAGGAAGGAACTGTGGACGATGGATGGGCTGCATAAGGAGCAAGAAGGCATGGACTATATGACAAAACTGCGAAGATGGTTGTCGGGAGAGCTACCGGAAGACGAGGTACAGGTAGAGCTCCAAAATGATGACTTCCGCAAGATGTACCAAGCGAGGAAATCCCTGATCATAAGAGAAGAGGTTGTCTGGCATAGAAGACCCGAAGGGAAGAATCTGTGGAGGGAGGTGCCAGTGTTATCTCCAAACTTGCAGGAGGCTTTGATTAAAGCCTGCCACGACGAGTTTGGGCATTAGGGGCGAGATCGCACTCTGTCGCTGGTGCAGGAGCGAGGTTTCTGGCCAGGCATGGGAGAAACAGTGCGAGACTACATAGCCAGCTGCGAGAGGTGTGGAGTAGCAAAAGATGACGTGCCAAAACCCCAGCTGCATGTAGGGACGATTGAAGCTGCCAAACCATTAGAGACACTGGCTGCAGATTTCACCTTGCTGGACAAGCGGCAAGGATTTGAGAGTGTCCTGATAATGGTTGATATATACAGTCGTTACACTTGGGCCTTTCCCACCAAAGACCAGAAAGCCTCGACGATTGCAAAGATCCTGGTGAATCGGATCTTCCTGGCAGTGGGTGCCCCTGAGCGACTGTTGACCGATCAGGGAAGAAATTTTGGCAGTGCATTGTCCGACAAACGTGTGCCACCTTTGGGGTGAAGAAAATAAGGACGTCAGCATATCACCCACAGGGAAATTGTATGGTGGAACGGTTCAATCGAACCCTGCACGGTCTGCTGGCCACCCTCGAGGAAGAGGAAAAGAATAAGTGGCCAGAGCATCTGCAGGCAGTGGTGTCACAATATAATGCGAGGTCCTAAATCCGAGGCCTGGTTTATACCGCATTGAGCCCAGTGAGGGAGAAGACCTGGAAGCGAGAGTGGAAAACCGGAGCAACTTGAAGGCTGCTCCACCCCTAAGGCATCCGGGAGACCCAGCGATGGATGAATCTGAAGATGAAGACGAGGAGCCCCCACCCCAGTTGAGCAAGATGAAGAGAAGTAGTTCAGAGAGGTCGATCGAGCCTCCAACTGAAAGACGAAGCCGACAAATTACAGTTTAGGTGCTCCTATTAATGAGAAAATGCAGGTTGTCGAGGGTGAGTAGGGCAGAGGGGCTTGGAGAGATGGTTAGGTCAGAGATGTGCGTTGAGTAGTGGTTGCTGTCATGAGCAGGACTGAGTTGCTGTTATGAGCGGGATTGAATGTACGGTTGTAATGGCCAGGGCCTCACTAATATGGACTGGTACATTGTCAGAGGGCTGGTCTGCCGGCATGAGGTTCGGAGACGTGGATTGTGTGGGAGACTCAGGTGGTCCTTACACTCAGGGGTAAAGGAAACACACTGATGTCAAGTCCGTAAGTTCTATTTCTGGTACAAACACAAAAAGGAGTTAAGACAGGGGTAAACAGTGTCCTGTCTTGGAATCTCTCTGGGTATAATAATAATAATAATAATAATAATAATAATAATAATAATAATAATTAACGGTTTATTGAAAGAGCTTGGCAGCCAGAAGGCTGAAAATATACAGTTACATATTTGGGGAATGGGTTACGAATTACAAATAATATACAAGTAACATAAGTGACACAAATAAGACATATAATAACTAGATGGGGAAAAGCTCAGACTACAGTTCATTTCAACATAGTGACAGTGTAAGGAGCAGTGTTTACTGGGAGTGAATACACTGATTTATTACAAGTTATTGATAATTTTTACAATGGTTGGGACTGGGCTGTTCTTATAGGGATCAGTTCGTGCACGTATGGGCTGGATGCGGTTGTGGTGTCGAACAGCAATTCTCGGACAAGGGATCTCAGGTGGTAGTAGGAGCCGGTGTCGGGGATGGTGTAGAAGCTTCTTACCAAATTTGCAGATGAGGTCGTGGTGATGGTCAGTGAGAGTCGAAAGGGTCAGTGTGTTGAGCGCTTCTTGATATGTGGAGTAGGAAGGGGAGAGAATAATCTTGCATGCCCTCTTTTGCACTTTTTCTAGGTGTTTACGTTGTGTGGCATTTAGGGAGGAAGACCAGGTGGGGGAGGCATAGGTGAGCTTGGGAAGTATGAATGTTGTGTAAACACTGAGGAGCTCGTGTGCAGGAACTCCGAGGGACTTGAGTCGGCGGAGGAGGTGGAGACGGAAACTGGAGGATTTGACAACTTCACTGACGTGTGGTTTCCAATTTAGTTTGTTGTCTATGGTGACGCCGAGGAGCTTCGTGGAATCTACAACCTGGAGTGTGTTCGAACCTAAAGTAATGGAAGGAGGTGGGACAATGTCGGAGGAGAGGTTGATGTGCATAACCATGGTCTTGGTATGGTTGATGGTGACATGGTTGTTGGTGGCCCAGTTTTGGAGACTGTTCAATAAATCCTGAAGGGCGGTATAGTTGGGAGCAGAATTGTTGACGCTGATCCCAATGGTGGAGTCGTTGACATATTTCCAGCGAGCAGGGGTTTCTCTTAGGGCATCATTGATGAGCATAAGGAAGCAGAGTGGTCCCATCTTGGTGCCTTGGGGGACGCCACAGGTGAGTGACTGAAAGGTGGAGACAGCCCTCGGAAGCGTACAGCTTGGCGGGTCACTGAGGAAGTCTGTAAGCCAGTAGAGATTCTCCGGCCCGAGGTCAATAGCTTTGTTGATGATTATTGTGGTCGACTAGGTCGAACGCTTTAGTGAAATCAATGAAGGCGACAGCTACAGACCGTTTTTCGTTTCTCGAGATGGCGGTATATGTAATCGAGAAAGCTGATAAGACAGTGAGTGGTGGAGGAAGTTTTCATGTTGCCAATTGTTGAGGTCTGACTACCTTGCAATATCAGCATAAGCCCAGTCAACCACAAACTTTCACAGATTAGGCTGGGTATTGGGGTGATTGCAATAGGTCGTAGCTGATTTAAGGATTGTGGGCTGGTTGACTTGGGCACTGGTGATACATAAGAGGTCTTCCAGTCAGCTGGGCATCTGGCTTGACTGAGAGAAGCATTGATGATGGAGCAGAGGGGTTTAGCAAGCTCCGGGGAGAACTCCTTGAAGAGTTTCATTGGTACGCGCATGCGCGTACAGCGCGCATGCGCGTACAGCGCGCATGTGCCCAAAATTTGAACTAACACTCGGTGACAAAAGGGAGTATGATTATAAAACATATAATACAGAGACCTGAATCAATAATGGTAAATAGTACAGAGTTACATATTACAGCCATATTCGTCTCATATATCTACACCTCCCTCCCCCTCACGCTGGTAGTGCAATCTCGAGCAGACTCTTTTTCCAGGAGCCTTTGAGAGTGACGTGGGAAAACTGGGGGGTCACTGAATGAGGACTTACTTTTCTCGTCCAAGCAAGGGTTCACAAGGATGTGGGGGAGGGGTTCACCACTAGGGGACGGTACTGAACGAAGAAAGCGGCGATTCCGCCACCATACCCTACCACTAGGGAGACGGACCTCGTAATCCCTGGTCTTGCCGCAGCCCATGACAACCCCGACCTTGTCCCAGCGGTGAGACGTCGGGTCTTGAACCCGAACTGTTTGCCCGATACTCAACCTGGGAAGGGGTCAGGCGTGCTGATCGTACTGTGCCTTTACCTGGTCAGCACGGGCGGCTGCACGACGATCGCAGTCCTCGGTCTTGGCCTGCCACTCCCTCGAGAAGGACTCAGGATGGGCAGGGACACATGACCGTAGTGGGTGGCCGTATAACATCAGTGCTGGGGAGCGACCTGTGAAGTTGGGGGTATTCCGCAATTCCAATAAACCCCGGTTAAACTTCTCACAGTCAATGTTACCTGAGGGTGCCGTCTTGAGGATGAGATGCTTGACGGACTTTACGGCAGCCTCGGCATGTCCATTGGACTGGGGATAATGTGGCGAGGACACCACATGATAAACTCCCCATCGCTCCATGTAGTCCCGGAAGCCGTTGCTGGTGAACTGGGGCCCACCGTCAGTCCTCAGGTGGAGAGGGACACCAACTTCCCGGAAGTAGCGACAGAACATACGTACTGTATGAGAGGCAGTAGTGTTGCCTCCGCAGGGAACGACAACAGGCCACCCTGAGAGCCGGTCGGCGATGACGAGAAAGGACTTTCCCGCCACAACGAAGAAATCCGCAGAGACTGACTCAAAGGGCCTCGTAGGGTTGTTGTTGTTCATGAGGGGTTCCTGCTGCTGACTAGGCTGCAGCACCTGGCATGGCTCGCAGACTTGAACGGAACTAGCGATGTCGGAGTCGATGCCTGGCCAAAAAACAGCTTGTCTCGCCCGGCGCTTCGTAGCTTCCACACCCCTGTGGCTGTCGTGCAGGTGGGCTAGGGTGCGGCGGCGGAGGGCGGCAGGAACCACAACTCTTGCTCCATACAAGACGAGGTCGCCATCAGCATAGAGGTCGTCCCGCATCTTCCAGTATGGGAGTAAAGAGCTGTGTAAGTCGTACCGGTTGGAGGGAAATCCCGAGGTCACGCAGTTCAGTAGACGGATGTACGAAGGGTCCGCTCTTGCCGCGGCTCGGAGTTCCTGAAGAGTCCTGTCGGCGTCCTGCGGTGGAGACTCTTCTGAGATGACGGCGTTCACGGTCACTACAGTCCTGAGGTGTGCAGTAGCATCAGCACATGCGATCTCGTCCTCTGGTGTGGGGTGGCTGACTGGGGCTCGTGACAAAGCATCAGGGATGCAGAGCAGCTTGCCAGCACGCCACACAGCTGTGAAGAGGTAGGGCGAGATCTTCTCCTTAAGAAGTTGGAGGCGGGGATTCTCGACCGCATCCAAGGAGTAGTGGTTCAGGATCGGGATGAGTGGCCGATGATCGGTCATGAGGTTGAAGTGTTGTAGGCCGATCAGATACAACTTACATTTGGACATGGCCCAGACGGCGACTAACAGCTCCAGTTCGATGGTGGCGTAGCGAGTCTCGGCGCCAGTGAGAAACCGAGAGCCACACTGAACCAGACGAAGGTGTCCATTGCCGTGGTCCTGTAGCAGAGCGTATCCAATCCCGTAGAGGCGAGAGGCATCAGTCTGGAGGACAACTGGCAGGGCCTGGTCGAAAGAAGCGAGAACAGGTGGGCTAAGGAGAGCTGTCTTGACGCGACGGAATGCCTCATCATGGTCAGCTGTCCAGGTGTGAATGTTCTCTTGGGGCTCATCAGGGGGCGTAGGGGCTGTGCTGCAGCGGCGATGTCGGGGGTGAACTCAGCCAACTGGTTTACCAGGCCCATGAACGAGCGGAGGTCGGTCAGGTTGGCAGGAATTGGGAAGTCCCGGATCGCGCTGACCTTTCCAGGATCAGCCGAGATGCCCTTGCCTGAGAGGATGTACCCACAGAAGTTCACACTAGGTGCGGCGACCACAAACTTATCCTTGTTGAGGGTGATCCCGTACTTCCGGCACCTGGTGAGCATCTGGTGAATACGCTCAAGATGCGTGGAGTAATCCTCGTCATATAGGAGCACGTCGTCGATGACCTTGACACAGTTCGCCACACCCTGAAGGGCCATGTCACCACGGAGGCAGAAAGCATCGCCAGTAGCCGCAAAACCCATAGGTCCTCTGCAGTGCTGAAATCGGCCGTACGGTGTGATGAACGTCGTGAGGTGCTGATCTTCTTCCGCAAGTTCCATCTGCCAGTACCCACATAAGGCATCTGCTGTAGTAAAGTACCTTGCCTTCGGGTCCACACTGCGTATAGCGGCGAAGGGTGTCGGTGAAGGGTGGGTCGGGCGGGAAACTTGGCTATTCAGCTTGGTGAGGTCGACGGCGATACGAACTCCAGTAATGTTCTTGGCGACTGTTACCATGGGGTGACACCAATCCGAGGGGTCGTCACCAGTAGGCTTAATGATCCCCTGGGCTACCATAGAGTCGAGTTCCTTCTTAACTTGGCTCTGGAAAGCGAAGGGTATCTGTCGCGGTGTGTGGATGGCGAAAGGTACTGCGTCATCCTTCAGGTGTATTCTCATGGGGGAGCCAGCCATTGGCTTGAGTGGAGCCGTCTTGAGGTCCTCCTTGGAAACCAGCACGTCCTTGAATTGCAGTAGGAAGAACTCCCTGGCTGCAGAAGGTGACGTATTGGGTGGGAGGGGCAGCTCCTTGCATCTGTTGACATGTTTTATTTCCAGAATTGGCTTAGGGAAGTCTGGAGATATTATGGCCAACTCTTGACAGTGGCCATAAGACAGTAGTGGCATCTGAACACCTTTGTGGACCTGAATCCTGGCAGAACATGACTGCTTACCTAGGGTGAGGGTAGCCTGAAATGTACCCAGAGCAGGTGCCATTGTAGAACCGTCTGCGGTGAGCGTTGTAGAAGTTGACGGTGGTTGCAAGCTGCTCCTAGGGATCCGCAGAATGTCGAGGTGTCTTGTGCCGATGACTGTGACATCCGCACCTGTGTCAGGAAGCATCTGGATACGGGATGTAACGTCGCCGTATGACAGGTGAACACAGATGGGTTGAGGTGTCTTGCTGACAGGGGAAGAAGAGGATCTCACGCGACGACAGCGCTTGTTCTTCGCCGCCTGAGACTTGCAAGTAGTATCATTCTTCTTCTTTGACTGACAGCATTTGTCATAGTGTCCAATGCGGCTACAGGAGCGGCACTGAACGTTGTTGGCAGGGCACTTCAGTGTCCTAGCCCAATGACCACGACGGCCACAGTTATTGCAGGTGCTGTCAGCGGCAGGGCATTCAGAACCATGCCGACGAGCACAATACTGGCAGGAATGACCTGACGTCGAAGTCTGAAGTGATGCTGAAGATTGATGCGAAGCTGAAGTCGGATGTGAAGCTGAAGTCGGATGTGAAGCTGAAGTCCGGTCACGTCCTTTGTTCTTCTTATATGCGGAGATGGCACACAGCTGGTTAGATGGAGCACGAATGGCAGAAGTCGCACTTCTGGTGGCTTTGTAAGAGCGGCAGGTGGTGACAACATCCTGTAGAGAAGAGGCAGTGTCGAGGGAGATAAGCTTCTGAATTAGCTCTTCGTCCCGCACGCCCATGAGGATAATCATCTTCAGCTGTGTTTCCTCACAAGTCAACGAGTTCCCAGGACAAACGTCAACCTCCTCAGCGATGCGTCTGAGTTGTACGTAAAAATCGGCAAACGACTCACCCTCCAGCTGCTTACAACTAAGAAGTTCTCTCCTATGGAGAGCTTCGTTGCGGAGACCCTTGATATGCGTCTGTAAAGCATCCAAGACGTCCTTCACAGTCTTGTCTGTGTCGTGGGGAATTTGCAGGGTGTGCTCCAGGATACGTTGCGTCTCTAGGGTGAGACACATCCTCATCTGGATCAGCTGTTTCTCCCTAGGCAACCTTGATAAATCGACCATCATCGAATAATCGTCCCACCCCCGACGCCATTCACGGAATACCTGGAACGAGGCATCAGCTTGGAGTGGCGGTGGACTCTGAGCTAGTGCTTTCTGTGGGGGGGGGGGCAAAGAAGTTGAAGAGGACCCTGCAGGTGCACCTGTGGACGAAGAGGCAGGTGTACAGTAGTTGCTGCTTGAAGGTTAACAGGTGCCAACAACTCGATAATGGCACTGAATCTGGCATTTTCTTGTTGACGTCTGTGACTCTCTTCACGTCTTCGTTCATCGTCTTCCTGTCGCCTCCTGACGTCGTCTTGTCGTCGGTTTTCTTCCAAAAACTGAATTAAATGAAGGAAGTCGACACC
>NW_024739865.1:0-8517 GCF_018991925.1 Homarus americanus | reverse complement strand
TTTGAGGGATTTGTCAGGGAAGCCATGACAACTGTAAGTGACAGTGATATTGATTCATCTAGTAATGGTGATTCACCTAGTAATGGTGATTCACCTGAGGGGCAGTAATCTGCCCTCTGCCTCGGAACCAGCCTCCATCCCCGTATGCCGACCCATCTCTTCTACTACCGTGAGTGTTCCTCAAAAATTTTCGTTTTTTAACCTATTCTTTATTTTTCCTATGTTAACCTTTATCTTTCCTAACCTAACCTCTTCTATATTACTTGTTTTTCATGCCACCATAAAGTTAAGATAGAATTTTTACTACAACATAGTTATTTGTCGTCAAAAAGTGGAGTTTGGGGTCGGGCTGGGTTCTATTGGAATTAATCCCATATGTTCTGTTATTCACTTAACGCGGTTTTCACTTAACGCGGGACCCTCTGGGTTCAATTGACTGCGTTATGGGAAGCAACTGTACTGTGTTATAATCTGGAGTGTTTCCTCTCACGCCTCGCACACACACACACACACACACACACACGTCTAAGTCCCCTTACACTCACCTTATAATACTTTATTAGATACGTATATTTAAGTATTCAATTGTTCAATATACACCATTGATCTTATTAAGGTAAGCTGTAAGATCAGCGCTACAGTACAGTATAACATTTTCCCCCTGATTCACAGCTTAAAAAACCTCAACTCATAATTCTGACGTTCAATTATATAACTATAAATAATAGTAGTACAGTACATTAATACACACATACATCAATCACATTTCATATATATATATATATATATATATATATATATATATATATATATATATATATATATATATATATATATATATATATATATATATATATATATATATATATATATATATATATATATATATATATATATATATATATATATATATATATATATATATATATATATATATATATATATATATATATATATATATATATTATATATATAAACTCCTTTTTCAACTAAAAAATAACATCTCACAAATGACATCGATGTTATATTACATTCTGAAATATTAACAATAAAATTTCAAGTTCAATAAAAACCTCTCACTCATAACTACGGCGCTACGCCACACCTTAAACTGCGTCAAAATCAACTTACACCTCAATCAATAATACCCGAAATTGCATCGAGTTTTTTCCCTTATACATTTTTTTTCACAATACAGATCCACCTGTTAAAAAAACCTGTCAATCATAATAGCGATGTTAAACTGTACTGGAAACGGCATCCAAATCTTTCAGTGTTAAGTTAAAAAAATGATGGACGATGACAAGAACAAAAGGTGGGCAAGGATCACGTGACCACATCAAACACAGCAGTATCATGCATCAGGCGACGTCCTCCTCGTCATCCTTGCTTTATAAAAAATATAAAAAAGAAAAAATATGTTTTTGTAAACTAAGGCTTTTATTGATGAGTCAAACTCAATTTTAGCGGCGCTTGCGTGCGTGTCCGGTGTGCGCGCGTGTATGTATGTGTGTGAGTGTATGCGCGTGTGTATTTGCCTATTTGTTTGTTATTTTGTGTGTGTGTATCGGTGTGTGTGAGAGTATGTGTGCGTGTGTGTGTGTTTGAGTGTGCTTGTGTGTATCTGAGTGAGTGCGGGTGTGGTGAGTGAGTGTGTGTGTCTGAGAGCAGTTAGAATGGGGTAGACGGTGAGTGTGCGATTGTGCGTGTGCGTGTGTGCGTGTGTGTGAACGACACGTATATTTATTACGCATCTGACCGGCTATCACACCTACATCGAATTGCAAATAAGTTTTAGGCAACATCCAATAACTCTGTTGACATGGGTAACAGCTGATATCATGGGTAACAGCTGATATCATGGGTTACAGCTGATATCATGGGTAACAGCTGATATCATGGGTAACAGCTGATATCATATGTAACAGCTGATATCATGGGTAACAGCTAATATCATGGGTAACAGCAGATATCATATGTAACAGCTAATATCATGGGTAACAGCAGATATCATGGGTAACAGCTAATATCATGGGTAACAGCAGATATCATGGGTAACAGCTAATATCATGGGTAACAGCTGATATCATGGGTAACAGCTGATATCATAGGTAACAGCAGATATCATGGGTAACAGCAGATATCATGGGTAACAGCTAATATCATGGGTAACAGCAGATATCATGGGTAACAGCTAATATCATGGGTAATAGCAGATATCATGGGTAACAGCTAATATCATGGGTAACAGCAGATATCATGGGTAACAGCAGATATCATGGGTAACAGCAGATATCATGGGTAACAGCTGATATCATGGGTAACAGCTGATATCATGGGTAACAGCAGATATCATGGGTAACAGCTAATATCATGGGTAACAGCAGATATCGCAACAGCCAACATCATGGCAACAGCAGATACCGCGGCAACAGCCAATATCACGGTAACAGCAGATATCGCGGGCACAGCCAACATCATGGGGTAACAGCTGATATCATGGGTAACAGCAGATATCATGGGTAACAGCGCTCAACACACTGACCCTTTCGACCCTCACTGACCATCACCACGACCTCACCTGCAAATTTGGTAAGAAGCTTCTACACCATCCCCGACACCGGCTCCTACTACCACCTGACATCCCCTGTCCGAGAATTGCTGTTCGACACCACAACCGCATCCAGCCCATACGTGCACGAACTGATCGCTATAAGAACAGCCCAGTCCCAACCATTGTTAAAATTATCAATAACATGTAATAAATCAGTGTATTCACTCCCGGTAAACACTGCTCCTTACACTGTCACTATGTTGAAATGAACTGTAGTTTGAGCTGATCCCCATCTAAGTTATTATATGTCTTATTTGTGTCACTTATGTTACTTGTATATTATTTGTAATTCGTAACCCATTCCCCAAATATGTAACTGTATATTTTCAGCCTTCTGGCTGCCAAGCTCTTTCAATAAACCGTTAATTATTATTATTATTATTATTATTATTATTATTATTATTATTATTATTTATATCATGGGTAACAGCAGATATCATGGGTAACAGCTAATATCATGGGTAACAGCTAATATCATGGGTAACAGCTGATATCATGGGTAACAGCTGATATCATGGGTAACAGCAGATATCATGGGTAACAGCAGATATCATGGGTAACAGCTAATATCATGGGTAACAGCAGATATCATGGGTAACAGCTAATATCATGGGTAACAGCAGATATCATGGGTAACAGCTAACATCATGGGTAACAGCTAATATCATGGGTAACAGCAGATATCATGGGTAACAGCAGATATCATGGATAACAGCTAATATCATGGGTAACAGCAGATATCATGGGTAACAGCAGATATCATGGGTAACAGCTGATATCAAGGGTAACAGCTAATATCATGGGTAACAGCTAATCTCATGGGTAACAGCAGCAGATATCAAGCGGCAACAGCTAATATCAAGGCGTAACAGCAGATACTGCGGGCCAGCCAATATCATGGGTAACAGCAGATATCATGGGTAACAGCCAACATCATGGGCACAGCCAATACCGGCGGGTAACAGCTAATATCATGGGGTAACAGCTGATATCATGGGTACAGCAGATATCATGGGCAACAGCCAATATCATGGGCAACAGCCAATATCATAAAAGGCGCAGATATCATGGCAACAGCTAATATCAAGGGTACCAGCAGATATCAGGGGTAACAGCCGATGTCGGCGGGTAACAGCAGATATCATGGGTAAACAGCCAGATATCATGTTGCAACAGCTGATATCATGGGTAACAGCAGACATCATGGGTAACAGCAGATATCATAGGTAACAGCTGATATCATGGGTAACAGCTAATATCATGGGTAACAGCTAATCTCATGGGTAACAGCAGATATCATGGGTAACAGCTAATATCATGGGTAACAGCAGATATCATGGGTAACAGCTAATATCATGGGTAACAGCAGATATCATGGGTAACAGCTAATATCATGGGTAACAGCTAATATCATGGGTAACAGCTGATATCATGGGTAACAGCAGATATCATGGGTAACAGCTAATATCATGGGTAACAGCTAATATCATGGGTAACAGCAGATAAACAGCCACGGCAGCAGCCAATATCATGGGTACGCAGATATCATGGGTACAGCTAATGATTATGCAACAGCCGATATCGGCGGGTAGCAGCTGGATATCATGGGTAACAGCAGATATCATGGGTAACAGCTAATATCATGGGTAACAGCTAATATCATGGGTAACAGCAGATATCATGGGTAACAGCTAATATCATGGGTAACAGCAGATATCATGGGTAACAGTTTCAGGTTTTTAGTTGTAAAGGAATTTGAGAGAAATTTTTGTGAAATGGTAATACTAAGAGATTCTTATGGTCATGGGTGGGCTTTGGATCGGTTCTGTAGAAAGATTTCTTAGTAAATGTTAAGGCATTTGTCTATGAAAGATCTAGGGTACTTAAGGTTCAAGGTCTTATTGCAACTATATCTTGAGCTAGTCAGGCCGCACCTCGATTATGCGGTTCAGTTCTGGTGCCCTTATTATAGAATGGATATCAATTCACTAGAGTCGGTGCAGCGAAGAATGACAAAAATGATTCCGGGACTTAGAAACCTTCCATATCAGGATAGGTTAAAGAAACTTAACTTGCATTCTCTAGAAAGACGAAGAGTGCGGGGAGATATGATAGAAAGTACGTATGGGTGAAAGGAATCAATAAAGGGATATAGATAAAGTCTTATAATATCCGGAGCAGGGTAGGGACCACCAATTACCACCACAATCAACCACCACTACCACCCGCCACAATCAACCACAATCTCTACCAACACACAATCAACCACCCTCACTACCACAATCAACCACCCCACTACCACAATCAACCAATTCCCTCACTACCACAATCAAATCCACCACATCTCCCCACAATTAACCACCCTCACTACCACAATCAACCACCACTACCCCCACAATCAACCACCACTACCCCTACAATGAACCACCCTCACTACCACAATCAACCACCCTCACTACCACAATCAACCACCCTCACTACCACAATCAACCACCTCTACCACAATCAACCACCCTCACTACCACAATCAACCACCCTCACTACCACAATCAACCACCCTCACTACCACAATCAACCACCCTCACTACCACAATCAACCACCTCTACCACAATCAACCACCCTCACTACCACAATCAACCACCCTCACTACCACAATCAACCACCACTACCCCCACAATCAACCACCCTCACTACCACAATCAACCACCACTACCACTATTCCTTGGCAATCAGAACAGCCTTGACTTCCCGGGTGGAAAATTGATGAGTCAACCTGATTGTAAATTGACCTGAAAGTGTTATTAAATTTCGTTTATTATTATTATAATTAAACTCAAGTATTAACAAATTAGTTAAAAATTATTTATTATTGTAATTTTATATTGTTTTTATTTTTATAATGTGTTTAGAGAAATACGAATAAATTTTTGAAAAACAGGTCGTAAAGATTTTACGCCCCGACGCTTCCAGTCCGCCATTATCGGTGTTCAGTCTACATACGTCACCACAAGTAAGGAGAATTTCCTTTTTAAAACCAAATTATAACTACTTCTATTATCCATATAATATAATATTCTACAAAAACAATATGTTTAGTAAATTATAAAGCATAATTAATACAGTGCAAAGATCCAGGAAAGGTTTGGGTGATAATTATAGCCTACATGACGATTTCGTTCCATTAATCACCACACATTGCTTATTGCTTGCGAACGAATTGTATTGACTGATAAATTTAGGATGATCTTATGATTTTAATTAAGGAAATATATCGTGTGATCGACAAAGTAAACATTCATTTCGCCGTTTACAAAATATATTATCAATATTTAGAGTTAGATTAAAGATGATGCAGCAGAGGGTAAGAATGTCTTTGTCATAGTGCGACCTGAGAGAGACAGAGAAATGGTGGAATGAGTAATGAAGAGACTGACGTAATATACATAGTCAAAAAAAGTACCTTTACATTTTTGGTTTTGACAATATGACAACGGATGAAGGAATTTGACAACGTTACTTATATACCTGTAGAGAGACTGTGTGTATATGAGAAGTGAAGATGACAAGACCTGAAGGACCGAGAGATGGAACATGTATGTGAGGGGCCTTACCGTAGATGTTCTGTTGAGGGGGGACACCAGGCCAGTCGTCTGGGAGTACCAAGAAGGCAAACTATTGACTCATAACGGTTAAAGTCTCAAACTAATACATTAACCTATACCACTATTTGCCAGTTGGTGGATAAACTTCTTTGCTGTTTCCTTGTTATTTCGGTGTATAATTTAATTAAAGTCTTTATATAAAACAGATGACTCCCACTAAAGGTGAATTATTATAAAGTGTTTTTTTTTCGCATAAATTTCCCAATTGTTCTTTAGAAAATGTCAATTAAGTCTTAACACCCGAGTTAGTGGATGAGTAAACGGTATTTTTTTAAACTGTATTCGGAGGAGGTGCTTGGAGCTGTTGCGTCTCTGTAACAAAGCGTGTTCGGCATCCGGGCCTTCGATGTAGAGCGGCAGAAATTGGACAGTGATTACATAAGTTCGTCAAGATCGTCTTAGTGAGGTGAAAGTGTAAATCGATGTCGGACTTTTCATGCTAGACACGATTGTATTTTTGAAAACTCAATTTCCACCGAGTTGGAGGTACAGCCAGGGTCAGAGGCCTATAACCACACAATCACTGCCACATGACAAAGCTTTTATTTGATTTGATTTTTTAGGGTGTTGTGGTCACGGCTGTGATAAAGGCCAACCAGGGAGTGTAGTACTGTGCCTTCAGTTAAATCAGTTCATAGTTGTCATCAGTGAATGCAGAAGAGACTATAATAACTTAAAGTGAATACATATTGGCAATCGAGCTGGTAAGGACAACTGCCAGCCTATACGTGTCATAGGTGCCACAGAGACTTTAAATTTTATTTTGTTTGTGTGCTTGCTCAAGGACTGAATCTGTGTTTATAATACACCACTCACAGGGAGATACAGTGTACACAGTGATAGTTCATAGTGTCATCAGTGACCGCTGAAGTTGTAAATAACTTAAAGTGAGCGCTCACTAGCAAGCAAGCTGGAAAGGCACCGTGCCAGCTGAAACCAAGTCGTGTCATAGGTGCCACAGAGACTTTAAATCTTATGTTGATTGTGTGCTTTCTCAAGGACTGAAACTGTGCCTACAATACACCATTCACAGGGAGATACAGTGTACGCAGTCGCAGACGACAACTCCATAGGCAACAGAGAGTAGCTAAGTACTTTTTCTCTCTTTATTTTCTTTGAAATAGGTGTAGATTTATACACAGTCTGCACCCCCCCCCCACAACAACAACAACCATGAGTTTGATATGTGATTACTGCAGGGAGACGTCGGATATGGAGGATGCAGGCCTAACTAATGCAGCGTTTAGGAGGTTACTAACTGCCGTAAAGCATGATGGCTGTTGCTGGTATTGCTCTGGCTGCATAGTCAAGGTGAATGAAGCGATTGCAATCCATAAGGGAACGAGTTCTCTAGGGACGAAAATAGATGAAGCAGGAGCCCTGCTGGTTGACAAACTGGAGCAAGTTGAGAAAGAGATCCTTGCTAAGACTGAGGAAGTAGCTAATAGAATGGAGGTGGTTGCTAAGAGGAGTTATGCTGACGTATTAGGAGGGCCACGGGGGAGGGCGGAGAGTAATGCAGAATCAGTACAGGTTCTACAGCAGATTGGGACTCTGAAAAAGTGTGTCGAAGAAATGAAAATTAACGCACCTACTGTTAGGGGAGAGGAGGAACACCAGGAACGGCTCCAGCGCAGGAACAATGTAATAGTTTTTGGAGTCCCAGAGAGCCAGGCAGAGGGAACTGTGAGTAAGGAAACACACGACAAGGTGCTGCTTCAAAATATTTGCACAGAGGTTCTGAAGATTCCAGCAACCCCTCAGGATGTGAGGAGACTGGGACAAAAGCAGGGGGCTAAGCCTCGCCCCCTCAGGATCACACTAGGGAGTGAGGAGGAAAAATGGCAAGTTATCCGGCAGGCAAAAAACTTAGCAAGGAGCGAGGCATTTCGAGATGTATTTATTCACCCAGACCGCACGGTAATGCAGAGGGAACAGCACAAGAAGCTCCTGCTGGACTTGAAGCAGAAGAGGGAGGAGTCGAGAAGGAACGGGGACAGGTGCACATGGGTTATACTCAGGGGGAGGGTAGTGGAAACAAGTGTGCCGACACAGGGCCAGGGGGCAGCAGTGCACCCTCCACCCACTCAACCCCCCACCCGGGAGGCGGCACCGGCTCAGCCTACCGGACAGGAGGGAACGAGCGTCGTGTAAACAATGCCATTTTTAACCACACCCTGCAAAATACAGTGTACTTAGCAAATGCTGCAGCTTCTGAGAATGTGGGTGGAGCGGGTTTA
>NW_024739864.1:0-11643 GCF_018991925.1 Homarus americanus | reverse complement strand
ACGCACCCTAACACTGACATAACGCACCCTAACACTGACTTAACACATACTAACACTGACATAACTCACCCTAACACTGACATAACACACCCTAACACTGATATAACTCACCCTAATACTGACATAACACACCCTAACACTGATATAACTCACCCTAACACAGACATAACGCACCCTAACACTGACATAACGCACCCTAACACTGACGTAACACATACTAACACTGACATAACTCACCCTTACACTGACATAACACACCCTAACACTGATATAACTCACCCTAACACTAACATAACACACTCTAACACTAACATAACACACCCTAACACTAACATAACTCACCCTAACACTAACATAACTCACCCTAACACTAACATAACACACTTTAACACTGACATAACTCACCCTAACACTGACATAACTCACCCTAACACTAACATAACTCACCCTAACACTGACATAACTCACCCTAACACTGACATAACTCACCCTAACACTGACATAACTCACCCTAACACTAACATAAGTCACCCTAACACTGACATAACACATCCTAACACTAACATAACTCACCCTAACACTAACATAACACACTTTAACACTAACATAACTCACCCTAACACTAACATAACACACTTTAACACTAACATAACACACTTTAACACTAACATAACTCCAACCCCTGTCACTGACATAACCACCCTGTCACCGACATAAGTCACACAATACCCAACATAACACACCCTAACACTGACATAACTCACCCTGTCACTGACATAACTCACCCTGTCACTGACATAACTCACCCTAACACTAACATAACACACCCTAACACTAACATAACACACCCTGTCACTGACATAACACACCCTAACACTAAAATAACACACCCTAACACTAACATAACTCACCCTAACATAACTCACCCTGCCACTGACATAACTCACCCTGTCACTGACATAACTCACAATAACACTAACATAACACACCCTGTCACTGACATAACACACCCTAACACTAACATAACACACCCTAACACTGACCTAACTCACCCTGTCACTGACATAACTCACCCTGTCACTGACATAACTCACCCTGTCACTGACATAACTCACAATAACACTAACATAACACACCCTAACACTAACATAACACAACTCCAACACCAACATAACTCACCCTAACATAACTCACCCCTGTCACCGACATAACCTCACACAACACTAACATAACACACCCTGTCACTGACATAACACAATTCAACACTAAACATAACACACCCTACTGATAACTCACCCTGTCACTGACATAACTCACCCTGTCACTGACATAACACTCACTGACACTCACATAACTCACCCTAACACTGACATAACTCACCCTGTCACTGACATAACTCACCCTGTCACTGACATAACACTCACTGACACTCGCATAACTCACCCTAACACTAACATAACTCACCCTAACACACCCCAACACTGACGTAACACACCCTAACACTGACGTAACACACCCTAACACTAACACAACACACCCTAACACTGACATAACACACCGTAACACTGACATAATTGACCCTAACACTGATATAACTGACCCTAACACTAACACAACACACCCTAACACTGACATAACACACCCTAACACTGACATAACACACCCTAACACTGACATAACTCACACTACCACTGACATAACTCACCCCAACACTAACATAACACACCCTATCACTGACATAACTCACCCTAACACTAACATAACACACCCTAACACTGACATAACACACCGTACCACTGACATAACACACCGTAACACTGACATAACTCACCCTAACACTGACATAACTGACCCTAACACTAACACAACTCACCCTAACACTGACATAACACACCCTAACACTGACATAACTGACCCTAACACTAACACAACACACCCTAACACTGACATAACACACCCTAACACTGACATAACACACCCTAACACTAACATAGCTCACCCTAACACTAACATAACACACACTAACACTGTCATAACACACTTTAACACTGACATATCTCAACCTAACACTAACATAACTCACCCTAACACTAACATAACTCCCCCTGACATAACACGCCCTAACACTAACATAACTCACCCTAACACTGACAACGCATCCTAACACTGACATAACGCACCCTAACACTGACATAACGCACCCTAACACTGACTTAACACATACTAACACTGACATAACTCACCCTAACACTGACATAACACACCCTAACACTGATATAACTCACCCTAATACTGACATAACACACCCTAACACTGATATAACTCACCCTAACACAGACATAACGCACCCTAACACTGACATAACGCACCCTAACACTGACGTAACACATACTAACACTGACATAACTCACCCTTACACTGACATAACACACCCTAACACTGATATAACTCACCCTAACACTAACATAACACACTCTATCACTAACATAACACACCCTAACACTAACATAACTCACCCTAACACTAACATAACTCACCCCAACACCAACATAACACACCTTAACACTGACATAACTCAATTCAACACTAACATAACTCACCCTAACACTGACATAACACACCCTAACACTAACATAACACACCCTAACACTAACATAACTCACCCTAACACTAACATAACACACCCTAACACTAACATAACTCTCCCTAACACTGACATAACTCACCCTAACACTGACATAACACACCCTAACACTGATATAACTCACCCTAACACTAACATAACTCACCCTAACACTGACATAACACACCCTAACACTGATATAACTCACCCTAACACTAACATAACACACCCTAACACTAACATAACACACCCTAACACTAACACTGACATACACAATCTCTAACACCAACATAACACACCCCAACACCAACATAACCCACCCCAACATAACTCACCCTGTCACTGACAACAACCGTCACCGACAGCTAACACACCCCAACACTAACATACAACACACCCTAACACTGACATAACTCACCCCTGTCACCGACATACACCCTAACAATATATTCGTCACCGACATAACTCACAATAACACTAACATAACACACCCCGTCACTGACATAACACACCCCAACACCAACATAACACACCCTAACACTGACATATCCCACCCTGTCACCGACATAACTCACCCCTGTCACTGACATAACTCACCCTGTCACTGACATAACTCACCCTGTCACTGACATAACACTCACTAACACTCACATAACTCACCCTAACACTGACATAACACACCCTAACACTGACATAACTCACCCTGTCACTAACATAACTCACCCTGTCACTGACAACTCACCCTGTCACTGACATAACTCACCCTGTCACTGACATAACACTCACTAACACTCACATAACTCACCCTAACACTCACATAACTCACCCTAACACTGACATAACACACCCTAACACTGACATAACTCACCCTAACACTAACATAATTCACCCTAACACTGACATAACTGACAATAACACTAACATAACACACCCTATCACTAACATAACACACCCTAACACTGACATAACACACCCTAACACTAACATAGTTCACCCTAACACTAACATGACACACTAACACTGACATAACACACTTTAACACTGACATAACTCTCCCTAACACTAACATAACTCACCCTAACACTAACATAACTCCCCCTGACATAACACACCCTAACACTCACTAACACTGACATAACTCACCCTAACACTGACATACCTCACCCTAACACTAACATAACTCACCCTAACACTGACATAACTCACCCTAACACTGACATACCTCACCCTAACACTAACATAACTCACCCTAACACTGACATAACACTCACTAACACTGACATAACTCACCCTAACACTGACATAACTCACCCTAACACTGACATAACACTCACTAACACTGACATAATTCACCCTAACACTGACATAACTCACCCTAACACTGACATAACTCACCCTAACACTAACATAACACTCACTAACACTGACATAACTCACCTTAGCACTGACATAACTCACCTTAGCACTGACATAACTCACACTAACACTGACATAGCTCACCCTAACACTAACATAACACTCACTAACACTGACATAATTCACCCTAACACTGACATAACTCACCCTAACACTGACATAACTCACCCTAACACTAACATAACACTCACTAACACTGACATAATTCACCCTAACACTGACATAACTCACCCTAACACTAACATAACACTCACTAACACTGACATAATTCACCCTAACACTGACATAACTCCCCCTGACACTAACATAACACTCACTAACACTGACATAACTCACCCTAACACTGACATAACTCACCCTAACACTGACATAACTCACCCTAACACTGACATAACTCACCCTAACACTGACATAACTCACCCTAACACTGACATAACTCACCCTAACACTAACATAACACTCACTAACACTGACATAACTCACCCTAACACTGACAACTCACCCTAACACTGACATAACTCACCCTAACACTAACATAACACTCACTAACACTGACATAACACTCACTAACACTAACATAACACTCACTAACACTGACATAATTCACCCTAACACTGACATAACTCACCCTAACACTAACATAACACTCACTAACACTGACATAACTCACCCTAACACTGACATAATTCACCCTAACACTGACATCACTCACCCTAACACTGACATAACTCACCCTAACACTAACATAACACTCACTAACACCGACATAATTCACCCTAACACTGGACATAACTCACCCTAACACTAACATAACACTTACCAACACTGACATAAGCACTCAATTCTAACACTGACATAACTCACCCTAACACTAACATAACTCACCCTAACACCGACATAACCCACCCTAACACTAACATAACTCACCCCTACCACTGACATAACACTCACTAACACTGACATAATTCAATTCTAACACTGACATAACTCACCCCTAACACATAACCTCACCCTAACACTAACATGAAGACTCACTAACACTGACATAATTCACCCAACACTGGACATAACTCACCCTAACACTGACATAACTCTCACCCTAAAACTAACATAACACTCACTAACACCGACATAACTCACCTAACACTGACATAACTCACACTAACACCGACATAGCTCACCCCAACAACACTAACACAACACACCTAACACTATCATAACACACCTAACACTGACATAACCTCCACCCCAAACATACACACCCCAACACTGACATAACTCACCCTAACACTGACATAACTCACCCAAACACCAACATAACACACACCAACAACACTTATAACCTACACCAACATAACACATCTCTAATTCCCCAACATAACACACCCCCTAATGCTAACATAACACACCCCCAACACTGACATACAACACACTCTAACACTGACAAACTCACACTAACATAACACACTCCCCAATGCTAACATAACCTCACCCTAGCACCAACATAACTCACCCCAACACCACATAACCTCACCAACACTAACATATACAATTCTTAACACCGACATAACTCACCCTAACACCAACATAACACGCCCTAACACTAACATAACACACCCTAACACTGACATAACTCACCCTAACACTAACATAACACACACTAACACTGACATAACACACTCTAACACTGACATAACTCACACTAACATAACACACACTAACACTGACATAACACATCCTAACACTAACATAACACATCCTAACATAACATACACTAACATAACACACCCTAACACTAACATAACACTAACATAACACACACTAACATAACATACACTAACACTAACATAACTCACCCTAACAGTCACATAACACACCCTAACACTGACATAACACACCCTACCACTCACATAACACACCCTAACACTAACACAACACACCCTAACACTCACATAACACACCCTAACACTCACATAACACCCTAACACTAACATAACACACCCTAACACTGACGTAACACACCCTAACACTGACGTAACTGACCCTAACACTGACATAACTGACCCTAACACTAACACAACACACCCTAACACTGACATAACTGACCCTAACACAACACACCCTAACACTAACACAACACACCGTAATACTGACATAACTGACCCTAACACTGACATAACTGACCCTAACACTAACACAACACACCGTAACACTAACACAACACAACACACCCTAACACTGACATAACACACCGTAACACTGACATAACTGACCCTAACACTGACATAACTGACCCTAACACTAACACAACACACCCTAACACTGACATAACACACCGTAACACTGACATAACTCACCCTAACACTGACATAACTGACCCTAACACAACACACCCTAACACTAACACAACACACCCTAACACTGACATAACACACCCTAACACTGACATAACACACCCTAACACTGACATAACTGACCCTAACACAGACATAACAGACCCTAACACAGACATAACACACCCTAACACTGACATAACTGACCCTAACACTGACATAACACACCCTAACACTGATATAACACCCTAACACTAAGATAGCTCACCCTAACACTAACATAACACACACTAACACTGACATAACACACTTTAACACTGACATATCTCACCCTAACACTAACAAAACTCACCCTAACACAACACACCCTAACACTAACACAACACACCCTAACACTGACATAACACACCCTAACACTAACATAACACACCCTAACACCACATATAACTGACCCTAACACAGACACATAACACAATCTCAACACCGACATAACTGGACCCTAACACTGACATAACACACCCCAACACTGATATAACACCCTAACACCAACATAGCTCACCCTAACACTAACATAACACAATAATTAACACCGACATAACACACTTTAACACTGACATATCTCACCCTAACACTAACATAACTCACAATTCTAACACTAACATAACTCCCGACATAACACGCTCTAACACTAACATAACTCACCCTAACACAGCACATAACGCACCCCTAACACTGACATAACGCACCCAACACTAACATAACTCACCCTAACACTGACATAACTCACCCTAACACTGACATAACACACCCTAACACTGACATAACTCACCCTAACACTAACATAACTCACCCTAACACTGACATAACGCACCCTAACACTGACATAACGCACCCTAACACTGACATAACGCACCCTAACACTGACATAACGCACCCTAACACTGACATAACGCACCCTAACACTGACATAACACATACTAACACTGACATAACTCACCGTAACACTGACATAACACACCCTAACACTGATATAACTCACCCTAACACTAACATAACACACCCTAACACTAACATAACACACCCTAACACTAACATAACTCACCCTAACACTAACATAACTCACCCTAACACTGACATAACTCACCCTAACACTGACATAACTCACCCTAACACTGACATAACTCACCCTAACACTAACATAACTCACCCTAACACTGACATAACTCACCCTAACACTGACATAACTCACCCTAACACTAACATAACACACCCTAACACTAACATAACACACCCTAACACTGACATAACTCACCCTGTCACTGACTCACCCTAACATAACACACCCTAACACTAACATAATCTGAACACCCTAACACTGTCACTGACATAACTCACACAATAACACTAACATAACACACCCTGTCACTGACATAACACACCCTAACACTAACATAACACACCCTAACACTAACATAACTCACCCTAACATAACTCACCCTGTCACTGACATAACTCACCCTGTCACTGACATAACTCACAATAACACTAACATAACACACCCTGTCACTGACATAACACACCCTAACACTAACATAACACACCCTAACACTGACATAACTCACCCTGTCACTGACATAACTCACCCTAACACTGACATAACTCACCCTGTCACTGACATAACTCACAATAACACTAACATAACACACCCTGTCACTGACATAACACACCCTAACACTAACATAACACACCCTAACACTGACATAACTCACCCTGTCACTGACATAACACTCACTGACACTCACATAACTCACCCTAACACTGACATAACACACCCTAACACTGACATAACTCACCCTAACACTAACATAACACACCCTAACACTAACATAACTCACCCTAACACACCCCAACACTGACGTAACACACCCCAACACTGACGTAACACACCCTAACACTGACGTAACACACCCAACACTGACGTAACACACCGTAACTCTACCACAACACACACCTAACACTGACATAACACACCGTAACACTGATATAATTGACCCTAACACTGACATAACTGACCCTAACACTAACACAAAACACCCTAACACACTGACAACACAATTCCCCAACACCGACATAACACAATTCTAACACCGACATAACTCACACCAATACCGACATAACTCACCCCAACACTAACATAACACACCCCATTATTGACATAACTCACCCCAACACAACATAACACAATCTAACACTGACATAACACAATCGCACCACTGACATAACACAACCGTAACACCGACATAACTCAATTCTAACACCGACATAACTCACCCTAACACTGACATAACTGACCCAACACTGACATAACTCAATTCTAACACTAACACAACACACCCAAACACTGACATATAACACACCCTAACAACACTGACATAACTGACCCTAACACTAACACAACACACCCTAACACTGACATAACACACCCTAACACTGACATAACACACCCTAACACTAACATAGCTCACCCTAACACTAACATAACACACACTAACACTGTCATAACACACTTTAACACTGACATATCTCAACCTAACACTAACATAACTCACCCTAACACTAACATAACTCCCCCTGACATAACACGCCCTAACACTAACATAACTCACCCTAACACTGACAACGCATCCTAACACTGACATAACGCACCCTAACACTGACATAACGCACCCTAACACTGACTTAACACATACTAACACTGACATAACTCACCCTAACACTGACATAACACACCCTAACACTGATATAACTCACCCTAATACTGACATAACACACCCTAACACTGATATAACTCACCCTAACACAGACATAACGCACCCTAACACTGACATAACGCACCCTAACACTGACGTAACACATACTAACACTGACATAACTCACCCTTACACTGACATAACACACCCTAACACTGATATAACTCACCCTAACACTAACATAACACACTCTAACACTAACATAACACACTCTAACACTGACATAACACACCCTAACACTAACATAACTCACCCTAACACTAACATAACTCACCCTAACACTAACATAACACACTTTAACACTGACATAACTCACCCTAACACCAATATAACTCACCCAACACTGACATAACTCAATCTAACACTAACATAACTCACCCTAACACCGACATAACTCAATCTAACACTGACATAACTCACCAACACTAACATAACAAATTCCCTAACACCAACATAACACACCCTAACACTCGACACATACAACTCACCCTGTCACCGACATAACTCAATTCCCTAACACTAACATAACACACCCTAACACTAACATAACACACCCTAACACTAACATAACACACCCTAACACTGACATAACTCAACCCTGTCACTGACATAACTCACCCTGTCACTGACATAACTCACAATAACACTAACATAACACACCCTAACACTAACATAACACACCCTAACACTGACATAACTCACCCTGTCACTGACATAACTCACCCTAACACTAACATAACACACCCTAACACTAACATAACACACCCTGTCACTGACATAACACACCCTAACACTAAAATAACACACCCTAACACTAACATAACTCACCCTAACATAACTCACCCTGCCACTGACATAACTCACCCTGTCACTGACATAACTCACAATAACACTAACATAACACACCCTGTCACTGACATAACACACCCTAACACTAACATAACACACCCTAACACTGACCTAACTCACCCTGTCACTGACATAACTCACCCTGTCACTGACATAACTCACCCTGTCACTGACATAACTCACAATAACACCAACATAACACACCCCTAACACCAACATAACACACCCTAACACCAACATAACTCAATTCTAACATAACTCACCCCTGTCAACATATATAACCACAATAACACTAATGATAACACAACCGTCACTGACATAACACACCCCTAACACTAACATAACACACCCTAACACTGACATAATTCACCCTGTCACTGACATAACTCACCCTGTCACTGACATAACACTCACTGACACTCACATAACTCACCCTAACACTGACATAACTCACCCTGTCACTGACATAACTCACCCTGTCACTGACATAACACTCACTGACACTCGCATAACTCACCCTAACACTAACATAACTCACCCTAACACACCCCAACACTGACGTAACACACCCTAACACTGACGTAACACACCCTAACACTAACACAACACACCCTAACACTGACATAACACACCGTAACACTGACATAATTGACCCTAACACTGATATAACTGACCCTAACACTAACACAACACACCCTAACACTGACATAACACACCCTAACACTGACATAACACACCCTAACACTGACATAACTCACACTACCACTGACATAACTCACCCCAACACTAACATAACACACCCTATTATTGACATAACTCACCCTAACACTAACATAACACACCCTAACACTGACATAACACACCGTACCACTGACATAACACACCGTAACACTGACATAACTCACCCTAACACTGACATAACTGACCCTAACACTAACACAACACACCCTAACACTGACATAACACACCCTAACACTGACATAACTGACCCCTAACACCAACACAACACACCCCTAACACCGACATAACACACCCCAACACCGACATAACACAATCTCTAACACTAACATAGCCCACCCCTAACATCAACATAACACATACTAACACTAACATAACAATAATTTTAACACTGACATATAACTTAAACCTAACACTAACATAACTCACCCTAACACTAACATAACCTACCCTGACATAACACGCCCTAACACTAACATAACTCAACTTAACACTGACATAACGCACCCTAACACTGACATAACGCACCCAACACCGACATAACGCACCAACACCGACTAACACATACTAACACCGACATAACTCACCCCTACTGACATAACACACCCTAACACTGATATAACTCACCCTAATACTGACATAACACACCCTAACACTGATATAACTCACCCTAACACAGACATAACGCACCCTAACACTGACATAACGCACCCTAACACTGACGTAACACATACTAACACTGACATAACTCACCCTTACACTGACATAACACACCCTAACACTGATATAACTCACCCTAACACTAACATAACACACTCTATCACTAACATAACACACCCTAACACTAACATAACTCACCCTAACACTAACATAA
>NW_024739863.1:0-5197 GCF_018991925.1 Homarus americanus | reverse complement strand
TAAATTATCGATTTTTCGGGGAATAGATTTTCGAATTTTGGGAAATATTACCTAATTTTGCGAAGTAGATTATCATAGAAAACGGAATTTGTATCACAAAATGGGAAATATCTACTTTCCGGGAAAGTTGGTAGATAACCACCCGAAATAGATTATCATAGAAAACGGAATTTGTATCATAAAAATGGAAATATCTACTTTCCGAAAGTTGGTTAGATAACCAATTTGCCGAAACAGATTATCATAAAAACGGGAAATTTGTATCACAAAAAATGGAAATATCTACTTCCGCGAAAGTTGTTAGATAAACAACTTTTCCCGAAAATAGATTATCATAGAAAACGGAATTTGTATCATAAAAAAATGGGAAATATCCACTTTCCGGGAAAGTTAATAGATAACCAAATTTGTCAAATAGATTATCATAGAAAAACGGAAATTTGTATCATAAAAATGGAAATATCTACTTCCGCGAAAAGTTGTTAGATAAACAACTTTCCGAAAATAGATTATCATAGAAAACGGAAATTGTATCATAAAAAATGGGAAATATCTACTTTCCGGGAAAGTTGTTGATTCACTTTCCCGAAAAGTAAGATAGATTTTCTACTTCGGGAAAGTAGATTATCGATTTTCGGGAATAGATTTCGAATTTTGGGGAAATATACTAATTTTGCGAAGTAGATTATCATAGAAAACGGGAAATTTGTATCACAAAAATGGGAAATATCTACTTTCCGAAAGTTGGTTAGATAAACCAAATTTTCCGAAAATAGATTATCATGAAAACGGGAAATTTGTATCATAAAAATGGGAAATATCTACTTTCCGGAAAGTTAGTTAGATAAACCAAATTCTTAACAAAATAGATTATCATAGAAAACGGGAAATTTGTATCATAAAAATGGGAAATATCTACTTTCCGCGAAAGTTGGTTAGATAAACAACTTTCCCGAAAATAGATTATCATAGAAAACGGGAAATTTGTATCATAAAAAATGGGAAATATCCACTTTCCGTGAAAGTTGAGTTAGATAAACCAAATTTGCTGAAAATAGATTATCAACAGAAAAACCGGAAATTTGTATCAAAAAATGGGAAATATCTACTTTCCGCGAAAGTTGGTTAGATAAACAACTTTCCCAATAGATTATCATAGAAAACGGGAATTGTATCATAAAAAATGGAAATATTCATCGGAAAGTTGAAGATTCACTTTCCCGAAAAGTAGATAGATTTTCTACTTCGGGAAAGTAGATTATCGATTTTTCGGGGAATACGAATTTTGGGGAAATATTACCAATTTATGAAGTAGATTAATCAGAAAACGGGAAATTTGTATCAAAAAATGGGAAATATCTACTTTCCGCGAAAGTTAAGCTAGATAACCAAATTTTCAGAAAATAGATTATCATAGAAAACGGGAAATTTGTATCATAAAAATGGGAAATATCTACTTTCCGGAAAGTTGGTTAGATAACCAAATTTGCCGAAAATAGATTATCATAGAAAACGGAAAATTTGTATCATAAAAAATGGGAAATATCTACTTTCCAGGAAAGTTGATAAACAACTTTTCCCGAAAATAGGAATTATCATAGAAACGGGAAATTTATCATAAAAAATGGGAAATATCTACTTTCCGGGAAAGTTATCTACTTTCCCGAAAAGTAGATAGATTTTCTAATTTCGAAAGCAATTATCGATTTTTCGGGAATAGATTTTCGAATTTTGGAAATATTACCTAATTTTGCGAAGTAGATTATCATAGAAAACGGGAAATTTGTATCACAAAATGGGAAATATCTACTTCGAAAGTTGGTTAGATAACCAAATTTCGCAAATAGATTATCATAGAAAACGAAATTTGTATCATAAAAATGGGAAATATCTACTTTCCGAAAGTTGGTTAGATAACCAAATTCCAGAAAATAGATTATCATAGAAAAACGGAAATTTGTATCATAAAAAATGGGAAATATCTACTTTCCGCGAAAGTTATTAGATAAACAACTTTCCCGAAAATAGATTATCATAGAAAACGGGAAATTTGTATCATAAAATGCGAAATATCTACTTTCCGGAAAGTTGAAGTTCATTTCCCGAAAGTAGATAGATTTTCACTTTTCGGAGAAATTATCGATTTTCAGAATAGATTTGAATTTTGGGGAAATATTACCTAATTTTGCGATGTAGATTATCAGAAAACGGAATTTGTATCATAAAATGGGAAATATCTACTTTCCGGGAAAGTTGTTAGATAAACCAAATTTTCCGAAAACAGATTATCATAGAAAACGGAAAATTTGTATCATAAAAAATGGGAAATATCTACTTTCCACGAAAGTTGGTTAGATAAACAACTTTCCCGAAATAGATTATCATAGAAAACGGGAAATTTGTATCATAAAAATGGGGAAATATCTACTTTCCGGGAAAGAATTAGATAACCAAATTTTCCGAAAATAGATTATCATAGAAAACGGGAAATTTGTATCATAAAAAATGGGAAATATCTACTTTCCGAAAGTTGATTAGATAACCAAATTTGCCGAAAATAGATTATCATAGAAAACGGAAATTTGTATCATAAAAATTGGAAATATCTACTTTCCGCGAAAGTTGAGTTAGATAAACAACTTTCCCGAAAATAGATTATCATAGAAAACGGAAATTTGTATCATAAAAATGGGAAATATCTACTTTCCGGAAAGTTGGTTGATAACCAAATTTGCTAAAAATAGATTATCATAGAAAACGGAAATTTGTATCATAAAAAATGGAAATATCTACTTTCCGCGAAGGTTGAAGATAAACAACTTCCCGCAATAGATATATCATAGAAAACGGGAAATTTGTATCATAAAAATGGAAATATCTACTTTCCGAAAGTTGGTTGATAACCAAATTTTCCGGAAAATAGATTATCATAGAAACGGGAAATTTGTATCAAAAAAATTGGAAATATCTACTTTCCGCGAAAGTTGAGTTAGATAAACAACCTTTCCCGAAAATAGATTATCACAGAAAACGGGAAATTTGTATCATAAAAAATGGGAAATATCTACTTTCCGGGAAAGTTGATTAGATAACCAAATTTGCTGAAAAATAGATTATCATCATAGAAAACGGAAATTTGAAATTACAAAAATGGGAATATCTACTTTCCGCGAAAGTTGAGTTAGATAAACAACTTTCCTAAAAATATCATAGAAAACGGGAAATTTGTATCATAAAAATGGGAAATATCTACTTTCCGAAAGTTGTTAGATAACCAAATTTGCCGAAAATAAATTATCATAAGAAAACGGGAAAATTTGTATCATAAAAATAAAATATCTACTTTCCGCGAAAGTTGATCAGATAAACAACTTTCCCGAAAATAGATTATCATAGAAACGGAAATTTGTATCATAAAAATGGAAATATCTACTTCCGGGAAAGTTGGTTACTACTTTCCGAAAAGTAGATAGATTTTCACTTTCGGAAAGTAGATTATCGATTTTTCGGGGAATAGATTTCGAATTTTTTGGGGAAATATATCTAAATTTTACGAAGTAGATTATCATAGAAAACGAAATTTGTATCACAAAAAATGGGAAATATCTACTTTCCGGGAAAGTTGAGTTAGATAACCAAATTTTCCAGAAAATAGATTATCACAGAAAACGGGAAATTTGTATCATAAAAATGGGAAATATCTACTTTCCGGGAAAGTTGGTTAGATAACCAAATTTGCCGAAAATAGATTATCATAGAAAACGGAAATTTGTATCATAAAAAAAATATCTACTTTCCGCGAAAGTTGAGTTATGATCAACTACTTTTCCAGAAAATAGATTACAGAAAACGGAAATTTGTATCATAAAAATGGGAAATATCTACTTTCCGAAAGTTGGTTAAGATAAACCAAATTTGCCAATAGATTATCATAGAAAACGGAATTTGTATCAAAAATAGGAAATATCTACTTTCCGCGAAAGTTGAGTTAGATAAACAACTTTCCCGAAAATAGATTATCAGAAAACGGGAAATTTGTATAAAAAAAATGGAAATATCACTATGAAAAGTTATAGATAAACAACTTTCCTGAAAATAGATTATCATAGAAAACGGGAAATTTGTATCATAAAAAATTGGGAAATATCTACTTTCCGAAAGTTGGTTAGATAACCAAATTTTCCGCAATTAGATTATCATAGAAACGAAATTTATCACAAAATGGAACATCTACTTCCGAAAGTTGGTTAGATAAATTTTCCGCAATTAGATTATCATAGAAAACGAAAATTTGTATCAAAAAAATGGAAATATCTACTTTCCGGGAAAGTTAGTAGATAACCAAATTTGCCGAAAATAGATTATCATAGAAAACGGGAAATTTGTATCAAAAAATGGGAAATATCTACTTCCGGCGAAAGTTGGTTAGATAAAACAACTTTCCCGAAAATAGATTATCATAGAAAACGGAAATTTGTATCATAAAAAATGGGAAATATCTACTTTCCGAAAGTTAGTTATTTATTTTCCGAAAAGCAGAAAGATTTTCTACTTTTCGGAAAGTAAATTATCGATTTCGGGAATAGATTGAATTTTGGGAAATATTACCTAACTTTGCGATGTAGATTATCATAGAAAACGGAAGTTTGTATCAAAATGGGAAATATCTACTTTCCGGGAAAGTATAGATAACCAAATTTTCCGAAAATAGATTATCATAGAAACGGAAAATTTGTATCATAAAAATGGAAATATCTACTTTCCGGAAAGTTATTAGATAAACAAAATTTGCCGAAAATAGATTATCGTAGAAACGGAAATTTGTATCATAAAAATGGGAACATTCACTTTCGGAAAGTTGAGTTATTCACTTCCCAGTAGATAGATTTTTCACTTTCGAAAGTAAATTATCGATTTTTCGGGGAATAGATTTTCGAATTTTGGGGAAATATTACCTAATTTTATGATGTAGATTATCAGAAAAATGAAATTTGTACTCACAAAAATGGGGAAATATCTACTTTCCGGGAAAGTTGAGTGATAAACCAATTTTCCCAAAATAGATTATCAAGAAAACGGAAAAATTTGTATCATAAAAAATGGGAAATATCTACTTTCCGGGAAAGTTGGTTAGATAACCAAATTTGCCGAAAATAGATTATCATAGAAAACGGAAATTTCTATCATAAAAAATGGG
>NW_024739862.1:0-22775 GCF_018991925.1 Homarus americanus | reverse complement strand
TCTGTTCCTAAGAACAAATATATGAACTCAGGCATATTCATTGCAGTGATTCCACTGATCCCACTAATTTTCTTAAATTATTAAAAGAATTTATTTCCATTTTATAAGCATTATTATGAATTTATTGTAGCAGGCACAGTATAGCACTATAATTTTGGACGATAGTCTCTTCTTTACCATTTGAATTTTTGAATTATATCAAATTTTGTTTCGTTGAAAACTGCACAGAGGCTCTCAGCTATAAAACAATTAGCTACAACCTGTTTTTGGTGAGATTTAGGCAAATTTAATTTAATAACTTAATCATGTAAGGTTTATCCATTTTCCTTAATAAGGTATTCATTTCTTTAATGTACATAAATATATAACTTTACTTTAAAATGAATTGTAGGATCATCATTTAGATCCACATCAGATTATGAGCTTAAACAAAAGATTCATATGCCGGATCCGAATTTTTAGATATACATGTTAATGGTGTTTTTTTCTGTTAATATCTTGAATTCTTAATAAATTTATTTTTCTTTTGATTGAAACTTTGAAAGTCAAGCCTATCATCTTTTTGTAGTTCTTAAATATCGTCCAGATCATTAATAAAGCTGTAGCAGTATAGCCACGGTGTTTTACTTTTTACCTATGCAGGTTACAACATACAAATTACAATTAGGATGGTAGAAATAGTTGTTACAAATAGGCCAAGGAGTCGGAGTCGGAGTCGGAAGCATAAAAATTTGAGGAGTCGGAGTCGGAGTCGAAGGTTTTGTCTTCGACTCCACAGCCCTGGTACCTATACTGAAATTTGGAACAAAATCCATTTTTTGGCCGAAATGAAGAAAATTGTAAGTCTAAAGCCTTATAGGATTTTTGGCCAAAAATACTTTTTCTCTCTGAACTAAAATTTAATGTGCCTAACTATTTAAGTACATCCAGAATAATACACAAGCACCAAGAAATGACCTCGAAAACCCATAAGTGGCGAGTAATTAGCATTGCAAAAGTAATTAAAATATTCTAAAAAATCATTTGAACATTTTCTAAAAGCCATTTGAACAAGTTATAATCAATATATCAAATTTTGGTTAACAGATCCTTAAGCAGCACATTCAGGAGTACCTATACTGAAATTTTGAACAAAATCCATTTTTTGGCCGCAAATGACAAAAATTGTAAGTGTTATGCCTTAAAGGATTTTTGGCCAAAAATACCTTTTCTCTCTGAACTAAAATTTAATGTGCCTAACTTTTTAATTACATCCAGAATAATACACAAGCACCAGAAATGACCTCAAAGTATAAGTGGCGAGTAATTAGCATTGCAAAGTAATTAAAATATTCTAAAAAATCATTTGAACATTTTCTAAAAGCCATTTTAGACAAGTTATAATCAAGATATCAAATTTTGGTTAACAGATCCTTAAGCAGCACATTCAGGAGTACCTATACTGAAATTTTGAAAAAATCCATTTTTGGCCGAAATGAAGAAAATTGTAAGTCTATAGCCTTAAAGGATTTTTGGCCAAAAATACGTTTTCTCTCTGAACTAAAATTTAATGTGCCTAACTATTTAAGTACATCCAGAATAATACACAAGCACCAAGAAATGACCTCGAAAACCCATAAGTGGCGAGTAATTAGCATTACAAAAGTAATTAAAATATTCTAAAATCATTTGAACATTTTCTAAAAGCCATTTGAACAAGTTATAATCAAGATATCAAATTTTGGTTAACAGATCCTTAAACAGCACATTCAGGAGTACCTATACTGAAATTTTGAACAAAATCCATTTTTGGCCGAAATGACGAAAATTGTAAGTCTAAAGCCTTAAAGGATTTTGGCCAAAAATACGTTTTCTCTCTGAACTAACATTTAATGTGCCTAACTATTTAAGTACATCCAGAATAATACACAAACACCAAGAAATGACCTCGAAAACCCATAAGTGGCGAGTAATTAGCATTGCAAAAGTAATTAAAATATTCTAAAAATCATTTGAACATTTTCTAAAAGCCATTTGAACAAGTTATAATCAAGATATCAGAATTTTGGTTAACAGATCCTTAAGCAGCACATTCAGGAGTACCTATCAGGGGCTGTGGAGTCGGAGTCGGAGGAAATTTCGGCTTGTGGCGTCGGAGTCGGAGTCGGTAAAATTGTCCAGACTCCGACTCCGACTCCGACTGAAGCTATTCTGTTCCTAAGAACAAATATATGAACTCAGGCATATTCATTGCAGTGATTCCACTGATCCCACTAATTTTCTTAAATTATTAAAAGAATTTATTTCCATTTTATAAGCATTATTATGAATTTATTGTAGCAGGCACAGTATAGCACTATAATTTTGGACGATAGTCTCTTCTTTACCATTTGAAATTTTGAATTATATCAAATTTTGTTTCGTTGAAAACTGCACAGAGGCTCTCAGCTACAAAACAATTAGCTACAACCTGTTTTTGGTGAGATTAAGGCAAATTTAATTTAATAACTTAATCATGTAAGGTTTTTCCATTTTCCTTAATAAGGTATTCATTTCTTTAATGTACATAAATATATAACTTTACTTTAAAAGGAATTGTAGGATCATCATTTAGATCCACATCAGATTATGAGCTTAAACAAAATTCATATGCTGAGATCGAATTTTTAGATATACATGTTAATGGTGTTTTCTAGTTAATATCTTGAATTCTTAATAAATTTATTTTTCTTTTGATTGAAACTTTGAAAGTCAAGCCTATCATCTTTTTGTAGTTCTTAAATATCGTCCAGATCATTAATAAAGCTGTAGCAGTATAGCCACGGTGTTTTACTTTTTACCTATGCAGGTTACAACATACAAATTACAATTAGGATGGTAGAAATAGTTGTTACAAATAGGCCAAGGAGTCGGAGTCGGAGTCGGAAGCATAAAAATTTGAGGAGTCGGAGTCGGAGTCGAAGGTTTTGTCTTCGACTCCACAGCCCTGGTACCTATACTGAAATTTGGAACAAAATCCATTTTTTGGCCGAAATGACGAAAATTGTAAGTCTAAAGCCTTATAGGATTTTTGGCCAAAAATACTTTTTCTCTCTGAACTAAAATTTAATGTGCCTAACTATTTAAGTACATCCAGAATAATACACAAGCACCAAGAAATGACCTCGAAAACCCATAAGTGGCGAGTAATTAGCATTGCAAAAGTAATTAAAATATTCTAAAAATCATTTGAACATTTTCTAAAAGCCATTTGAACAAGTTATAATCAAGATATCAAATTTTGGTTAACAGATCCTTAAGCAGCACATTCAGGAGTACCTATACTGAAATTTTGAACAAAATCCATTTTTTGGCCGAAATGACGAAAATTGTAAGTCTATAGCCTTAAAGGATTTTTGGCCAAAAATACGTTTTCTCTCTGAACTAAAATTTAATGTGCCTAACTATTTAAGTACATCCAGAATAATACACAAGCACCAAGAAATGACCTCGAAAACCCATAAGTGGCGAGTAATTAGCATTGCAAAAGTAATTAAAATATTCTAAAAATCATTTGAACATTTTCTAAAAGCCATTTGAACAAGTTATAATCAAGATATCAAATTTTGGTTAACAGATCCTTAAGCAGCACATTCAGGAGTACCTATACTGAAATTTTGAACAAAATCCATTTTTTGGCGAAATGACGAAAATTGTAAGTCTAACTTACAGAATTTTTGGCCAAAAATACTTTTTCTCTCTGAACTAAAATTTAATGTGCCTAACTATTTAAGTACATCCAGAATAATACACAAGCACCAAGAAATGACCTCGAAAACCCATAAGTGGCGAGTAATTAGCATTGCAAAAGTAATTAAAATATTCTAAAAATCATTTGAACATTTTCTAAAAGTCATTTGAACAAGTTATAATCAAGATATCAAATTTTGGTTAACAGATCCTTAAGCAGCACATTCAGGAGTACCTATCAGGGCTGTGGAGTCGGAGTCGGAGTCGAGGAGTCAGAGGAAATTTCGGCTTGTGGAGTCGGAGTCGGTAAAATTGTCCAGACTCCGACTCCGACTGAAGCTATTCTGTTCCTAAGAACAAATATATGAACTCAGGCATATTCATTGCAGTGATTCCACTGATCCCACTAATTTTCTTAAATTATTAAAAGAATTTATTTCCATTTTATAAGCATTATTATGAATTTATTGTAGCAGGCACAGTATAGCACTATAATTTTGGACGAAAGTCTCTTCTTTACCATTTGAAATTTTGAATTATATCAAATTTTGTTTCGTTGAAAACTGCACAGAGGCTCTCAGCTACAAAACAATTAGCTACAACCTGTTTTTGGTGAGATTAAGGCAAATTTAATTTAATAACTTAATCATGTAAGGTTTATCCATTTTCCTTAATTAGGTATTCATTTCTTTAATGTACATAAATATATAACTTTACTTTAAAAGGAATTGTAGGATCATCATTTAGATCCACATCAGATTATGAGCTTAAACAAAATTCATATGCTGAGATCGAATTTTTAGATATACATGTTAATGGTGTTTTCTAGTTAATATCTTGAATTCTTAATAAATTTATTTTTCTTTTGATTGAAACTTTGAAAGTCAAGCCTATCATCTTTTTGTAGTTCTTAAATATCGTCCAGATCATTAATAAAGCTGTAGCAGTATAGCCACGGTGTTTTACTTTTTACCTATGCAGGTTACAACATACAAATTACAATTAGGATGGTAGAAATAGTTGTTACAAATAGGCCAAGGAGTCGGAGTTGGAGTCGGAGTCGGAAGCATAAAAATTTGAGGAGTCGGAGTCGAAGGTTTTGTCTTCGACTCCACAGCCCTGATACCTATACTGAAATTTAGACAAAATCCATTTTTGGCCGAAATGACGAAAATTGTAAGTCTAAAGCCTTAAAGGATTTTTGGCCAAAAATACTTTTTTCTCTGAACTAAAATTTAATGTGCCTAACTATTTAAGTACATCCAGAATAATACACAAGCACCAAGAAATGACCTCGAAAACCCATAAGTGGCGAGTAATTAGCATTGCAAAAGTAATTAAAATATTCTAAAAATAATTTGAACATTTTCTAAAAGCCATTTGAACAAGTTATAATCAAGATATCAAATTTTGGTTAACAGATCCTTAAGCAGCACATTCAGGAGTACCTATACTGAAATTTTGAACAAAATCCATTTTTTGGCCGAAATGACAAAAATTGTAAGTCTAAAGCCTTAAAGGATTTTTGGCCAAAAATACATTTTATCTCTGAACTAAAATTTAATGTGCCTAACTATTTAAAGTACATCAGGAATAATACACAAGCACCAAGAAATGACCTCGAAAACCCATAAGTGGCGAGTAATTAGCATTGCAAAAGTAATTAAAATATTCTAAAATCATTTGAACATTTTCTAAAAGCCATTTGAGCAAGTTATAATCAAGATATCAAATTTTGGTTAGCAGATCCTTAAGCAGCACATTCAGGAGTACCTATACTGAAATTTTGAACAAAATCCATTTTTTGGCCGAAATGACAAAAATTGTAAGTCTAAAGCCTTAAAGGATTTTTGGCCAAAAATACATTTTATCTCTGAACTAAAATTTAATGTACTTCGCTTATTTAAGTACATCAGGAATAATACACAAGCACCAAGAAATGACCTCGAAACCCATAAGTGGCAGGTAATTAGCACATTGCAAAAGTAATTAAAATATTCTAAAAAATCATTTGAACATTTTCTAAAAGCCATTTGAACAAGTTATAATCAAGATATCAAATTTTGGTTAACAGATCCTTAAGCAGCACATTCAGGGTACCTATACTGAAATTTTGAACAAAATCCATTTTTTGGCCGAAATGACAAAAATTGTAAGTCTAAAGCCTTAAAGGATTTTTGGCCAAAAATACGTTTTCTCTCTGAACTAAAATTTAATGTGCCTAACTATTTAAGTACATCCAGAATAATACACAAGCACCAAGAAATGACCTCGAAAACCCATAAGTGGCGAGTAATTAGCATTGCAAAAGTAATTAAAATATTCTAAAAATCATTTGAACATTTTCTAAAAGCCATTTGAACAAGTTATAATCAAGATATCAAATTTTAGTTAACAGATCCTTAAGCAGCACATTCAGGAGTACCTATACTGAAATTTTGAACAAAATCCATTTTTGGGCCGAAATGACAAAATTTGTAAGTCTAAAGCCTTAAAGGATTTTTGGCCAAAAATACGTTTTCTCTCTGAACTAAAATTTAATGTGCCTAACTATTTAAGTACATCCAGAATAATACACAAGCACCAAGAAATGACCTCGAAAACCCATAAGTGGCGAGTAATTAGCATTGCAAAAGTAATTAAAATATTCTAAAAACCATTTGAACATTTTCTAAAAGCCATTTGAACAAGTTATAATCAAGATATCAAATTTTGGTTAACAGATCCTTAAGCAGCACATTCAGGAGTACCTATACTGAAATTTTGAAAATCCATTTTTTGGCCGAAATGACAAAAATTGTAAGTCTAAAGCCTTAAAGGATTTTTGGCCAAAAATAATTTTTCTCTCTGAACTAAAATTTAATGTGCCTAACTATTTAAGTACATCCAGAATAATACACAAGCACCAAGAAATGACCTCGAAAACCCATAAGTGGCGAGTAGTAAGCATTGCAAAAGTAATTAAAATATTCTAAAAATCATTTGAACATTTTCTAAAAGCCATTTGAACAAGTTATAATCAAGATATCAAATTTTGGTTAACAGATCCTTAAGCAGCACATTCAGGAGTACCTATACTGAAATTTTGAACAAAATCCATTTTTGGCCGAAATGACAAAAATTGTAAGTCTATAGCCTTAAAGGATTTTTGGCCAAAAATACGTTTTCTCTCTGAACTAAAATTTAATGTGCCTAACTATTTAAGTACATCCAGAATAATACACAAGCACCAAGAAATGACCTCGAAAACCCATAAGTGGCGAGTAATTAGCATTGCAAAAGTAATTAAAATATTCTAAAAATCATTTGAACATTTTCTAAAAGCCATTTGAACAAGTTATAATCAAGATATCAAATTTTGGTTAACAGATCCTTAAGCAGCACATTCAGGAGTACCTATACTGAAATTTTGAACAAAATCCATTTTTTGGCCGAAATGACGAAAATTGTAAGTCTAAAGCCTTAAAGGATTTTTGGCCAAAAATACGTTTTCTCTCTGCCTGAAAAGTGCAGCCTGCAACTCAAATAAAAGTGTTTTTTCCCTGCCCCCTAACGGCTCTGCTCTGTGCATGCTGCTGCCCTGGACTACCGCTCCCCTGGACTGCTCTGTGCTTGCTGCCCTGGCCTGCAAATTTATAGAGCCATTAAGTTTCCATTAATAAATGTCTAAATGTCATTACGTCTTTATTAACCTTTTCCAGCATTTACAATATTTTCAACTTTTACAGAAAATTGACTAAGTTCAGCTTCAGATTTTGAAGCAAAATAATTTAATGTAATACTTGAAAAAATATCTTAATTCATAATATACAAATATAATATACAAATGAAAAATATATATAAACTTGAAAAATAAACAATATATAAATAATATATATATATATATACTGTATATATAAATAAAAAAATATAAAATATAAAAAAATATATATAAATAAAATATATAAATAAAAAAAATATAAATAAATAAAATATAATTAAATAAAAAAATATAAAATAAAATATATATTAATAAAAAATATATATAAATAAAATATATAAATAAAAATATATAAATAAAATATATAAAATAAAAAAAATAACTAAAATAACCTAAAAACCTGAAAAAAATAGCTAAAAATATGAAAAAATAGCTAAAAATATGAAAAAATAGCTAAAAATATGAAAAAATAGCTAAAAATATGAAAAAATTGGCATTTTTTTTATGAAAAAATGGCTAAAAATTGCAAAATTTGAGCAAAAAAATTTCCCTTTTTTTACCCTTAAGTGTTTTTTGAGTTTGCCATTGCCAGGACTAACGTTGAAAAAATTTGGTAAAAGATAATCGGAAGCGTCTCCGGAGGAAGGCCTTCAAATTATCATTCACCAATAATATAAAAAAATACAAGCATAATGGAATACCTGGCCGTGGGAAGAGTAACTCAGTAGGGGCCCAGTGAGTTACTCTCCCCACGTCCAGGTAGTCCGTTATGCCTTATAATACACAGATGCCAAGCTGGAGCTCGTAAGAATGGCACAAATGTTTTACCTCTAAAACCACACAAAAATTTATTACTCAAAATATGCCCAGGAATAATTTTGGCCATTTTTGGACTTAGAATATTTTTAAACAATGAATTTTTGGACTTAGAATAAATTTTGGACTTAGAATACTTTAAACGATGAATTTTTGGACTTGGAATATTTTAAATGATGAATGTTTAGACTTAAATATTTTAAATGATGAATTTTTGGACTTTCATTGAATAAGATCGCTGCAATTCGTACTTCGGTTTAATTCGTATGTTTCTCAAAAAATTAATTGAGCGATTTGAATTTGGAATGAATATGAAATAACTGAGTGGTTCAAAAAGTTGCCTTGGCTGTCATATACAATATTATATTTATAATTATTGTGCAAATATAAATAGTTATAAAATGTACAGTACTTACAATATTAAAGTAAATAATACAGTAATAAATAATGAGAGGTGAGATCGTAGATGATATTCCATAAGTGTAACGGCCACACTGGTAAATGAAGTAAAAACCCTCTTTGGAGAAATATAAGATGAAATTTTGGAGCTGATTTGACTATTGTGCATATTTTATCAGATGAGAAGAGATGCCCCGCCCCCTCCTCAAGAGTTACACCTGATTGGCTGTTGCAAATCTGTCCGATTTCCTCCTGAAGTAATGATGTAGCTATTTCTAAATGAGTTTATTCATAATGACCATTTCTGACGAGAAAGACATTTAGCTAAATTATTTAAAGATTCATACATTAATTATATCAAACATAAACATGTAGGAAGTTTATCAGAAATATTATACAAGAATTAACTGTTAAACTCTGGTGGCAAATTGACGCTTTCGGAGGACGCATTTAATATATACTTATTTTTACCCGCAATAATACACAAATTACATATCTCTTCTCAGATGGGATAAAACACACTATAGGTCCCTCTTCTGCCAACTAACACAACAAAACAAGGGAGAAATACATAGAACAAAGGAAAAGTCTCCTGAGTTAGGTAGGTTGGGGATTAATCTTCTTGATGAGAGCAGTGGACCCCAGACCTGATCCTCAATACTATTACACTTTCTGAATATCATCCACATATTATCAGTTCACCTCACAATGTGCAGTAAGTCTTACAGTTATTTATTACTGTATTATTTACTTTATTATTACTGTTTGTGCACTTAAAAAATATTTGTTTGCACAGTAATTATAAATAAGATTATTTTGTGTGGCAGTCAAGGCATGGTAACTGAGTATGTTTGTTGGTTGGAATAATGAGGAACAATCTGAACAGAAAACGAACAAATAATTGAACAAAAAGATTGAGAAAGTGTGGAATAATGTCAAAATATTCGGAACTCGGTTAATTTGTATTTTCAGTAATTCGGTGGACCACAAACGGCACTATACTCTCATTGATTTGACAAAAGAGACTCTGCGTCACTCAAATTACCGAAAATACGAATTAACCGAGTTTCGAATATTTTGATATTACTCGACAATTCCTAAATTTTTTGTGTTCAATTACTGTATTCATTTGTTTTCTGTTCAGATTGTTCCTCATCATTCCAACCAACAAACATACTCAGGTACTATAGTAGCACCGACATTTCTTTACAACCTATCCTCATGTCATTCTTTGCCTACCTGTAACTCCCCTCCCCTCCACATTCATTTGTGTATCTCTTAACCCAGTTAGTTTCCTCCTTTCTCTCCTGAACCATCTCAGTTTAGCCTCCAGGTACTGTACTTCTCTCTGTTGCCAACCATCTTCCACATCTCACACAATCTTCTTTTCTCTTTTTATCTCTCTTTCCACTTCATCATTCCCGCCATCAACCACACTCAACGGAACATCTTTTATTATGGCCCAGCGTCTTGGTACACTGCCCCTCACTGGCTGCTTCCTAGCCTCTCAACTCATAAGAAAATGCTTCTTTTACATTCAGTTCCTTCACAATTCCCACACTCTCCTTCTTGGAACATCCACCTTCTTCCTCTCCCTCCATCTTTAAGTAACACACACACACACAAGCAACCTGTTCTAATTTCCTGACCAAAATGTAGCCAATCTGGGTTTCTGTGCCACCTGCCTTAGGCCTACACGGTCAGCCTACTTGCCCTATTCTTAAACACATGTTACATACCATCCCCAAACTCAAGTGTTCTTTCACCTTCAGTATTCCTTATTCCAAAGCCTTTCCCACCACGCACACCTTCATAACCCAGCGCGACAAATTTGGACAATAAAAATAGTTTGTTTAAACGGAGATCACTACACAATAAACTGCATCTCCTAAAACAACATTAACTGCCACGACTATAACAGAATAATTGCCGCTCAAGTCACTCGACAGATTTTACGGCAACATTAAATGACGCCGAACTAATGAGATAGAATTCCTAAACGAACAATAAAATGTATTTATGGCTTAGTTTAACCTAAATGGTAAATATATGTAAAGTACCTGAACGGTTCAACAGTCTCACTAAATCACATTAATTCTAAAGTCCTTAAAAACAATTTTGTTCTTTAATTTCAAATCATATTGTGATGGAATTCTAAGTCCAGGTAAATTTAAAATATAAATTTAGCCAAATTATACCTGGATAAACAGTGAGAAATAAAGGTGTTCTGGTTTATAATTAAAATAAGACAAATTGTCAATCTTCCAGAGCCACAGCTAAACATCTCAGTTTAATATTGACCTCCACCTCACACTGGCTCACACTACAACAGAGTAACACCTGTGATGAAACAACATTATCAGAGGAAAGATCAAAATATTTACATACACTAGACACTTATATATATATATATTATTATGTAAACTTATCATATAAGTTTACAATTGGTTCAACCTGCATATAGACAATGTAGGTATACAGTTCATTATGTATATAGCTAATACAGGTATACAGTTCACCATGTATATAGACAATACTGTATAGGTATACAGTTCAGTATATTGTATTAGCCTCTGTCACATTAATATTATATAAATATGAGCTAAGGAAATATATTCATTATATACATTCTATCACCCAGACTATTGAGCATACAGCTACATAAACGTATGTTCTGTCCTCTAGGGTGTACAGCCCATAAACATTTGTTCTGTCACACCTCCTAAGGTGTACAGCCCATATTTGTTCTGTAACATTGCAGATGGTTCTGTCACACCTCCTAGGGTGTACAGCCCATAAACATTTGTTCTGTCACACCTCCTAAGGTGTACAGCCCATAAACATTTGTTCTGTAACACTTCTAGGGTGTACAGCCCATAAATATGTGTTCTGTCACACCTCCTAGGGTGTACAGCCCATAAACATTTGTTCTGTCACACCTCCTAAGGTGTACAGCCCATAAACATTTGTTCTGTAACACTTCTAGGGTGTACAGCCCATAAATATGTGTTCTGTCACACCTCCTAGGGTGTACAGCCCATAAACATTTGTTCTGTCACACCTCCTAGGGTGTACAGCCCATAAACATTTGTTCTGTCACACCTCCTAGGGTGTACAGCCCATAAACATTGTTCTGTCACACCTCCTGGGGTGTACAGCCCATAAACATGTGTTCTGTCACACCTCCTAGGGTGTACAGCCCATAAACATTTGTTCTGTCACACCTCCTAGGGTGTACAGCCCTTAAACATGTGTTCTGTCACACCTCCTAGGGTGTACAGCCCATAAACATTTGTTCTGTCACACCTCCTAGGGTGTACAGCCCATAAACATTTCTTCTGTCACACCTCCTAGGGTGTACAGCCCATAAACATTTCTTCTGTCACACCTCCTGGGGTGTACAGCCCATTAAACTACAGACTCAACCCTCAGTGTGTGGTAGGCTGTTTAGTTAATGACCTGTTGAAGTGTGGTTACTGTCCAGTCACCAGACTCAAGAGAGTTCAGCCCAGTTCACAGCCGGACACGATGCCCTAAAGTGAGACCAGCTCTCCGGGCTGTACCTCTCTCTAATTATATCAGCTAATTACAAGCCAATAGCTAATGCTCATTAGTCTGTCAATACCAAATAATTGTACAGACATTACTACCCAATATAACTATTAAATCAGCATGTGTGTTTACATTAAACCAAGGAACAACGAGTGAAGAGAACATTATCTGTGTGTCTTGCTTAACTTACAAGCGAAGATAATTACAAGTACAACTCAGGACAGCTGTGACAATTTAAACTATCTACGACTGTATCAAAGGTAACATGACGTGAGATGACCCTATATCTCACTCAGCTGTATCAAAGGTGAGATGACCCTATATCTCACTCAGCTGTATCAAAGGTAACATGACGTGAGATGACCCTATATCTCACTCAGCTGCATCAAAGGTAACATGACGTGAGATGACCCTATATCTCACTCGGCTGCATCAAAGGTGACATGACGTGAGATGACCCTATATCTCACTCGGCTGCATCAAAGGTGACATGACGTGAGATGACCCTATATCTCACTCAGCTGCATCAAAGGTGACATGACGTGAGATGACCCTATATCTCACTCAGCTGTATCAAAGGTAACATGACGTGAGATGACCCTATATCTCACTCAGCTGTATCAAAGGTGACATGACGTGAGATGACCCTATATCTCACTCAGCTGTATCAAAGGTGACATGACGTGAGATGACCCTATATCTCACTCGGCTGCATCAAAGGTACCAGCGACTAACCTACACTCGTTCAGGCAAGTGTTAACAAGTGAGATAGTTTGGTATCTTACCACAGCTAAAACAATATAGACAACCCAGGTATACAGTTCACCATGTATATAGACAACACAGGTATACAGTTCAGTATATATTGTGGAAAATGTATAATTCCATGTAATAATTAAGAATTGTAAATAAAACCTGGTAACAATCTGCCCAGTGGAGCCTTGAAGCAACTATCCTCATTTACTCAGTGAGCATTATAGAGGAACAGTCCTTTGTGTTCCTGACCTGCATCTGATAATGGCTGAACCACATCATCAAGGTCAAAAGTAAGTAATAATAAATGGCCGTTATAAACCATCAAGTGCCGTTGAGGACGTCTGTGTTGTGGCCTTCTGAATCCTGCCAAGTTAAACCTTTTAAGGAAGGTCTTCACTCCCTGCAGTAGTTTGTAACAGGTGGGTCAGACCTGCACAGTACCACACCACCGACTTAACGCCAAAATATTTATCATTGTCACCTCAGATCCACTACATCCTCACACAATAATAATTCTTGGCTTTTACACAATAAAGGCCAGAGGAGAGATGGAGTGGCAAGAGAAGGCCACCTTATAGTTGTGTGTGATCAAGACTCATTCATCAGTGGCATAAATGTTAAAGCTCACTATGGCCGAGTCAACATTAAATTAGGATTCACGTAGCGACGTCGTAATTACCGGTAATGAGCCGTTTAGGCAGTTGGTCTGTTAAAACTGTACAGTATGGGAGGAAACTGTAGTATTGTACCTGCAGAAAACCTGCCATGTTTGTTAGTGAGGGTAACATCTGTCCCAGGCTGGGCAATGAACCCAGGACACCACTAAAGATATACAACTCCTGATGTATCTGAGAGACAATCACCAGTGTTTTGGTATAAAAACAATAAACAATATTTTCATGGTTCTATATCACTAAAGTGGTCTAGTTGCTGAATACATTGGACATTTTCCTGCAAATATTTGTATTCCAGGTATTAATCACATGCATTGTCAACTGTCTATCATGGTTAGTACAGTAGTTCTGTCTACAGTACATATAAGACAGATATACTGTAGACAGATGGACAGAAAGATGTAGAGAGATATACCATATTTCCCACCATATAAGACATATATTTTTATTACGTCGGCAGGAGTCAGCCCAAGAATGGGGAGCACATCCCTGTCTCCCACATCTTTAGTGAAACAATTGTCAAATGGCATGCAGTATTTTGTCCTTCCTCTTATTTATTATCATTATTTTTATCCGTTCTTCACATTGGCGAGGGTCAACTGTACTGTACATGTTATGGAACACATTGCAATTCCTTTTATGAAAGTTTAGTTTAGGTGAACTTTCTTGAGACTATAAACCTTTCATGCTATATCTATATCTGTGGTTGCCTTTAATATGGTGAGAAATACAGTACAGTAGTATAGATAGATAGACAGATAGATAGATAGATAGCCTGAAACTTAGATAGAATGCAAGAACAAAATCATCATCACCACCCAAATCATACAGCCATTCTCCTGCAGTCTGTCTTGTCAGGTTCTAAGATCATTTCTTACAATCTCTCCCCATGTCATTCTTGGCCACCTACCACTGGCTCTCCTCCTCACCACATTTAGACTCATGCACCACTTAACCCAGCTGGTCTCATCCATTCTCCCCACCCTCCCGATCTCGGTCTACTTATACGTAAATCTTGGCCGATACTCTCAATACCCAGCCGCCCTCTTAGCTCTGAACGGCGATTCTCATCTTTCAGCGTCACAGTACACATCCACCTCACCATTCTCATTTCAGCTCACTCAAGACTGCATATGTCATCCTCTTTAACTGCCCATGTTTCACGGATATATAACACCACACTTCTCACACCAGTTGTATACATTCTTACTTTCATGTGATGGGAAAGTCCCCATGCTGACAATAAAGACAAGAATTCCCAAAACCTCCTCCAGCCATTGTCACCCAGGCAGCAGAACTCATCCATGACTCACAACACAGCAGCCTTCAGCACCCCATCCAGCACTGATCATGTCACCCAGGCAGCAGAACCCATTCCATGACTCACAACACAGCAGCCTTCATCACCCTCTCCAACACTGATCATGTCACCCAGGCAGCAGAACTCATCCATGACTCACAACACAGCAGCCTTCAGCACCCCATCCAGCACTGATCATGTCACCCAGGCAGCAGAACCCATTCCATGACTCACAACACAGCAGCCTTCATCACCCTCTCCAACACTGATCATGTCACCCAGGCAGCAGAACTCATCCATGACTCACAACACAGCAGCCTTCAGCACCCCATCCAGCACTGATCATGTCACCCAGGCAGCAGAACCCATTCCATGACTCACAACACAGCAGCCTTCATCACCCTCTCCAACACTGATCATGTCACCCAGGCAGCAGAACTCATCCATGACTCACAACACAGCAGCCTTCAGCACCCCATCCAGCACTGATCATGTCACCCAGGCAGCAGAACCCATTCCATGACTCACAACACAGCAGCCTTCATCACCCTCTCCAACACTGATCATGTCACCCAGGCAGCAGAACTCATCCATGACTCACAACACAGCAGCCTTCAGCACCCCCTCCAGCACTGATCATGTCACCCAGGCAGCAGAACCCATTCCATGACTCACAACACAGCAACCTTCAGCACCCCCTCCAGCACTGATCATGTCACCCAGGCAGCAGAACTCATCCATGACTCATAACACAGCAGCCTTCAGCACCCCATCCAGCACTGATTATGTCACCCAGGCAGCAGAACCCATTCCATGACTCACAACACAGCAGCCTTCAGCACCCCCTCCAGCACTGATCATGTCACCCAGGCAGCAGAACCCATTCCATGACTCACAACACAGCAGCCTTCAGCACCCCCTCCAGCACTGATCATGTCACCCAGGCAGCAGAACTCATCCACACAGTCCACGGATAATCTTCAGTGTTGAGTTTCTTCAGTCTTGTCATGGACACATATTTACCTGCACATACATAACACTTACAGTCAGCAACATCCTGCAGTCTGCCATCCACTCCACTGTACATCTTGTGTACCCACCTTCCTCACTCACTGTACCTCTTGTGTACCCACCATCCTCATTCACTGTACCTCTTGTGTACCCACCTTCCTCACTCACTGTACCACTTGTGTACCCACCATCATTCACTGTACCTCTTGTGTATCCACCTTCCTCACTCAATGTCAATATCTTTCTTACTGATAGCATAGATATAGATAAGACAGATGCTTGTATATATAAAGACAGTCTGATAGATGATATAGATACCAAACAGACAGACATACAGGTATTGAAAGACTGATAGAAAGATATAGAAGCACAGATAGATAAAGATAGACAGTTAGACAGACATAAAGACATACTTGTAGCAGCAGAGTCTCCATGATCCAGTTGTTAATTTCTCAAGGGTTTAGTCGTTAACACATCTGGAACAAACAAACAAAAACAGTTAATATACACAACAGTTTATGATAAAAATATGTCCATAAATTAATAGTTATTCAGTACAGCAGTTGTTTGTTTTCCAATGTCGTATGTTTCCATTAGAACAGTATTGCTCACACCACATTCTAGTTTCTTAATTATTTCAAGTTTGTCACTCAATTTCAACGAGTTATTCTTTCTCTTCACACAACGAAGTTTATCACCTATAGGAGCCATTATCATGGGCTTGTACAGTACTCTGTAAATGGAAAGAGTAAGACTCAAAATAATGTTATGTTACACCGGTATTCTATTCATACTGTGCTTGATATAATGCATTCACGGAAATGTAATATTTTTGCTGAAATGGCGTACGTATCACAGTGGAAAGTTGGATAAAATCGTGACGAAAACAATGACTTAATCTTTCTTTCGTTCAAAAGATGTTACCGTAATCCCTTTTCGAATGGTTTTCAGTTAAAAAACTGTTGTATTACAATAATATTCTATCCTAATTGACTTGAATAAATACTACGATACCATATTTCTGAATATTTTCATTAAAATCCATCAAAATCATTTTCCTTGTCATCGTCTGCAGCACCAAACAGCTTCTCCCAGTCCTCTCCTTGAACGGGGCTAGAGGGTACGTGTTTTTCGAATCGTTTTCAGTTAAAAAACTATTACATCACACGTATATTTTACTTAAACTGCGCCCGAATGAATATATTCTTGGAAATAAATAGTGTTGCTGAAACGTGATGTATTTCAATGTAAATTAGGATAAAAATACATGACGAAAACAAAAGACTTTACCTAAGCTTCCGATGTTCTTAAGATGTTACTCGTTTTTATAATAGTTTTCGGATGAAATTCTGTTATATTACAATGATATTCTATTCATACTGTGCTTGATATAATACATGTAATAGTTTTTTAACTGAAAACGATTCGAAAAACACGTACCATCTAGCCCTGTTCAAGGAGAAGACTGGGAGGAGCTCTTTGGTGCTTAAGACGATGACAATGAAATAGATTTTGATGGATTTTAATGAAAATATTCAGAAATATGGTATCGTAGTACTTATTTAAGTGAATTAGGATAGAATATTATTGTAATACAACAGTAGTGACGACGTGGAGGAGGCAGAGGCATAGAGCGGGGAGGTGCGGTGACTGGCGGCAGCAGGGACGAGTGGGGATGCCAGCCAGTACATTACGGATGTACAGTATTAATTGATTTTATAGCTCTTTTTGCATTTTAATATTAAATACCGTACATTACGTTTCAACAAAACTACTATTTATTTCTGAGAATATGGAAATGTAATATTTTTGCTGAAATGACGTACATATTACAGTGGAAAGTGGGATAAAATTGTGACGAAAACAATGACTTTCGCTTTCTTTCGTTCAAAACACGTTACCGTAATCACTTTTCGAATGGTTTTCAGTTGTGGGATTATGAGGCTAATGATAGGATAGAATATTATTGTAATACGGTACGGTACAACAGTTTTTTAACTCAAAACCATTCGAAATGCGATTACGGTAAAATCTTTCGAACAACGAAAGAAAGCGAAAGTCATTGTTTTCGTCATGATTTTATCCCACTTTCCACTGTAATATGTACGTCATTTCAGCCAAAATATTACATTTTCATATTTATTTCTGAGAATATATTCATTCAGTCACAGTTAAGGTAAAATATACTTGTGATGTAATATTTTAATGAGAATATGGTATAGTAGTTTTCTTTTGTTTCAAATTTAATTAACAAAGATTGATGTTTCAAATGTAATGAACAAAAATTTATGTACAGTATCTATAAATAAACTTTAAAAAATGAATACTTTGTTTTACATCGTCCTGTTGTACTGCGCACATCATTGTCATCCCTAAAAATCCCATCTAATTCATATTACGCTACATAACATTCAAATGCACAGCGCTTGTAGAACCCCAGAAAACGGGAAACATTGAGAAAGGACAACTCACCTACTCAAGGTTCCTAGACCCTGTGTTGTATTGTACCCAGGTATAGTTATATCATATCACGTGTATGTATTCATAGCATTAAGGATCACTCAGGGTAGGCATAAGATGAATGTTAAAGTCCAGTTGAGCCGGACTAGGGTACTGTAAGACTAAGTGTGGATCAGGGTTTGAAGGTCCTACTATTTACGTCTGTGAGCGTGGAGCGAACATAACTCCAACAGATATCATATGAAAATACATGAGAACAATGATCTGGAAAAAGGATAAATGTATCAGAACTATGTGAGGTGTTGACAGTGATCTAGAAACTATACTGGAAAGGAAATATCGTGTATGCGTCGGTATGAATTTAATACACCTCGTAGCCTCACGTGACATATACCCACGACAGGTACAGTGATCAGAGAATCTTATGTCTGTGTTCAAATAGTGCAATGTGTGAGAGGAGGATCCCTCATTACAGTTTTTAAGTGAAGTTGATACACCCCCGCCATGATCATTCGGCTTTTGTTTCAAGGCGCGTCATGTACCCGCCTCAGATGCCCCGTTGATATTAAAATCCCAGGCATTTAACCAAGCACTAGCAAACCAAGACCTGACCTTAGTGTGTAATTTAGGATTAATATATGTGTTTATAAGAAATGAGTGACAAGATACCGTGAAGTGTTCAGGTGAGAACCATAAGAAACAAAAGTGTAAATTGAGGATTGGAAACTGTAGGCCTATGTGACGAGAAGCGGCGGGAAGCCGGCCTTAGTCTTTCCCGTTCTGCCGTCACCACAGGTCAGTGTCCTAGCGGGCTATATCCCGCCCTACAAGTAAGGTTGATAAATAGCAGTTACTACAGTTTAAAGCTTTGCCGGATATATAAGTGTGATAGGGATGTGTTAAGGGGTGGGATAACCGCCCGTCAGGCATTATTGCTTAGTCTTTCCCGTTCTGCCGTCACCACAGGTGCCACGTGGTCGGGGTATCTTGCCGCCCGGCCGCCATTGTCTCCTTGAGCGCCACACCAGGTGGGGAATGACTCCCCACTATACCAGTCCACTATGAACCGGTGGATTCCCAGCGCACCACTCCACATGAATAGTCACAACTAAGGAGACCGTGAGAAACTGCGGTCGTCACTTGGAGCGACCTATAATACCAGGCGTAGAAATAGTGCTGGTATGTCTCTAGGTGAAGCCCTCGTCTTTACCCACCGAGGGCGGTGTGCGAACGAGGTGCCCGTTGTGTATACCTAAAAGTCACAAGGAGTCACATACTTGCAGGTATGGAGTGTAACAGGTGTGTTGAGATGGTGCTACTATGTATGATAACCGACGGTGCTAAAATCCACACCAGTGGAACAGTCTGATGTGTTAAGGGATATTGTAAGAAGGAACGACCGAGATACGGCGTTCACCGATTGTTATGCAATAAGTGGGTGGATGACCCGCCAGTAATGTAGGAGTCTGGGGCCCAGCTGGGTAACCAAAATTCCGTTGTTCTTCTGAGGAAGGCCAATTCATGTATGTTGTTTTTACCAGTATGTTTTAGAAGGAATAAATCAATTAAGACATGTTATGGTTTCCCCCTTCTTTACCCTCATCGATCTGGTCAATGGAAAACCTAACCCAATGCCTAGTCCACTCTGCCTGCTACCTAACGAGCTACATGCTGTCCAGAGGGGGTCTGGTGGCAGCGACCCTTAGACATTAAGATTAGAGTTAAATTATCCCCTTAGATTTAGTGACCCCCAGATCTAGCAGTATACTGTGTATACCATACCATGCATTTGGTTACTTTGGGCTTGCTATTATGATGCAAGAGATCTGCCCTGGCAGCTGTACCGACACTCACAGCCGGTGGTGTGTCGTTTCCATTGTTTACTGGTAGTTCCTGGTAAATATTTTTCAACCTAACGAAACTATTAGCCGTTTAGAGGTCAACCCCTAATTTTTTGCCAAATAATTTGGTCTTAAAAACTCGAACTACACACAGGTATACATGGTAAATAAGGACATGGGGGGGCCAGGGGTTTTTTAGGGGGGGGGGGGAGGCAAAAGTACACGGATTTTTAACATTCATGGGTATCTCTCTTACCTAACCCCCGTGTATGTTTAGGGCTGACTGTATGTATGCATGCATAAAACAAGTAGAGTATTAATAAACATGATGGTTCATGTGCTATAACAGGAACAGGTACTGCAGTAAGAGGTGTAGTATTACCTGGGCCTCGGCCATATCCTGCCAAACACTGTGCCTTTAACCTCTCCGAACCTCTTCGTTTTGACGATATAATCAAAGATAGCCGTTCTTTCCTCGTGGGAGTAGTATACATCTTTTCTGTAAAAGAAAACTTATGATAATATACTTTGTTTAATATTTTTTCACACAACTAAAAGGAATATCCTTCCTTCTTTAGGCATTTGCCTCCAGGTGTAATGTTAACCTACATCTATTGAGGATAAAATCTTTCACCTACAAATTGACAATAACACATTTGCTGTAATCAGACATATCTAGTTGCCTCAACCCCAACAATAACCGAATTTTTTCTCCCAAATTTTCTTATTATTGTGGACTAATACTGTAAAACAAGTTAATGATCACCAAAAACAGCACTCATCTTACACCCCCCTCATAAACCCCCCCAAAATAAAATAATAATAAAAAACTCATTTGCCTATCAGTATTTATCTTTCCGTCCCTATTATTAGCCAGAGATTTATAATATTGCTAAGTATAATAGTGTGAAATAATAAGGAAACACCACTATAAAGGTGCTCCTCTACTTAAGAACGTTCAAGAAAATTCCAGATAAAACAAACATTACCTAAGAGGAGAAGAGTGAGCCAGGTTTTAAGGCTGTATTAAAGGGTATAGCTGGGCTAAATATCCATCATCTTTTCAGTTTTTACAATAAGTTTGGTATCTACAGGAGTAAAGTTGGACTTACAAACAAGCCTCAAGAACGTAACTCTTTCGCAAGTAGAGGAGCATCTGTACTTAATTTTTTTCTCAGCTGAGAAAAGATGCCCCGCCCCATGACTGTATTGCTCTAATTTTATCCAAAATTTTATTATAACATGCATATTATCTCGATATTACTACATATTAATTCACAGAAATAAACAAACATGTTGTCAGTGAAGAAGAACACTCACCTCAACCCAAGAAACAGGAAGTTTGCAAGTGTAAGTCCTGGACCCACTCTCCAGAGGATTTTTTCAAAGCACACTAAGTCTCGGTAATTTCCAGGAAGGTCACCTGCAACAAGAAAGTCTCTTTCAGAAACAGGTAATTAAACACAATTGAAATCTTAACTATAAAGTAGAAGGAGTGACGACAACTTGTTTCAGTTGCTCTCCACCCATAGCAGGAAAAGGCTGATATCATCATAATCATCTCCAACATTTCATGTCCATTTCCCACAGTTGTGTGCATAGCCATGATTACCTGATGGAAGCTCTCTAAGCTGCATAATGTCTTTTAATAACATCATAAAGATTAAGTTGTAAATGTGTCCACCAAACTTTGAGGGCTTGGAACCCTTGGAAGCTCTAAACTAGAGTGATTAGGGCTAAACTGACCATCAGCCAACTTCCCCCTAACCATGTCCCATGATCAGATGTTTGACAAAGCAAGGTTGTCCATGGTGGCTTGGAAGGTATGGAAATCACTCTCAAGGTTTCACAGCACATGAGTTACCAATTATTTACTTGTCAGACTTTATCACTGAGCGGGAAGAAGAATCAACCCCACATAATCCACTGACCTCTTATGATGACATCAAAGGAGGAGGATGGGATCTCATTAATTCTTTTTAGGCTCTATTATCAAACAGGATTTCAGGATCTATCCTTTATAACTAGTTATCTGTCAAAAATAACTAATGAATGCTTAAGCTGTGCTGTACAAAGAGCACTCTCATGAAGAAGACCTGACCACAGTTGATACAAAACTGTACCACGTATGAAAATATGGAAGTTAAAGACACACGTAATGAAAATTGAAAATGCCCGAACTGCAAAGGACATCACCGCACTTTGGCAGCACGATGCCCAGTAAGGAAGGATATCATCAAAGACATGAAGGAAAAGGAAAAATCGAACAAACATATAGAAACTTACCAAACCAAAACCTATGCTGCAATAACAAAGTTGCAAGACACTACAGATGGCACGCACGCGCCATCTATCGGACAATCCCAGAACCAGAAATTTGACACGGACAGTCCCTCGCTTAATTCAGATTTCGTCCGATATCGGGATTAAAGGGGTCCGTTTTAACGAGGGTCTACCCTTCACCACACTAGCCACACCGATACATGCCCACATAATCAACGCGGCTAACACGGGAACATTCGGAAAAACTATCAGAGAAATGTTGGCAGCGAACAACC
>NW_024739861.1:0-54951 GCF_018991925.1 Homarus americanus | reverse complement strand
ATGTACGACTGTATCGCACATCATTATACACCCTAATATAGGTCACCCCTGCCATCTGTAGTATAAGCTAGGCAAGTCTCAGGCGCTCCAATCTCAGGTAGCTGAGGCTACAGTTGAAGTCCCCTATAATAAGGAGGTGGTTTAAGGAGCATCGCTGGTTATCTTATTAAGGCTCTTAAGTTCCTGTTTATGCAAGCCACAATATAAGTCTCCCTTTTACTAATTTTAAACCACTTGACTCAAACCATCCTCTCCTCTGCACTCGCCTGGTTGGCTTCTAAGGTTTGTCTATAGATAACCACACCCTTCTCGCAAGATTCTTGGGAAAGGTTCGCAACAAGTCACATCCGTCATCACTGAACTCACATCTCTGGGTCGATTCTCTATTCTTGTACAAACAATCACCATATCGGGTTGTGTACCTTCAGTAGTGTTTCAACTCTCTCTTCATCGAACGTAGTATATTAGTGTACATGATATCTGTGTCAGAATTTGTTCTTGATCAACGTCTCTGTTTTGTAGTGACTTTGCCCCCTCCATTCTCAGTATTTGAAGGTAGATACACTTGCATTTGTGGGGTGGTTAGAAAGTCATTGTTTACACGGCACCTGCCTCCTTCTAGTCCTGGGTGGAGGTAGAGGGTTTGAGGGTGTACCACTGCTCCCTGGGTCTGTGCTTGCGCTCTTGCTTCCATATAACCTATGTGTACAGTCGGAAATCATAATTCTGTCACACCTGGGCCGGTGTGGAGGTTAGTACAGTGTCCTTTCTGACGGGGCCCACTCTAACTATCACAAATGATCTAGTGCAAGTGGACTTGTTGGACCGTTTTGTTTCAGACAAGCAACAATTCCGCATGTACTGCAGATGGTGACGTGTACTGGCGCGCTTATATTGTGATGTGGTGCCCACGTGATGCTACCTCAGCCACTTCAGCAGCAGGGACTCGTTGGTGTGTACATTCGAGTGCCTTGCACTCCTCATCGGACCGGGGTCCCTATTTTACGTGTGAGATGTTCCAAGCAGTATGTCGGATGGCGGTATTCATCAGAAACTTGGAACGCCCTATCATCCCCGCAGCTGTGCCCAGGTGAGAGACAAAATCAGCTGATGGACAACCTGCGTTGTATTTGATAACATCGATTTTGGGCGGAGATGGTGCCCCATCTGCAATTTAGTTCAGCAATACATCAGGAATGCAACAAGAGGGTAAACCCGCATGAACTGGTGCATGGTGTTCCTGCAAGATGTCCGGAACAGGTGGTGTTGGAAAAGACTCACGCGATGATCCTGACTTCCGTCCATCAGACCTGAGTACGCGGAGGTAGCTTGGTCGTTTGTATGGAGGAGCTAGGAGATCGATGCAAAAAAAGAGGGTGGCAAGAAAGGAGGACCTCGGAAATATTGGCAGTCGAGGAGAATCGTTCAGTAAGACCTGCAGCTCAAATTATCACCAGGTGAACGGCACAAGAAAAGCGTAAGAAGATAGCCCCCTATCAATCACACTGCTACCGTCATCAAGGTACTTAGAGGAGGATGGTCTTACTACCTCCCAAAAGTAACCCATCTGGAAGAGCTGGGGCAAGGTAACTTTGACGAGTTGAGAGCGCAACGGTAAGACCATACTGGATACCAACTCGAGCAACCTGTCTGTCCCCGCGAACTCGGGAGAAAATACGGTCCAGCCGAGTCTGCGACGCTCAAAACGTATCAGTCAGCCGCCACATCGACTACAGGATCCAGATCGGAGGCGGCGAACCGATCAGGAGAATGCTGGGACGGAATAACAGATGACGAAGAGCTGATAAGATGAGGAGAGTGGCGGTGACCAGTACTATGACGGAGTGAGATGCGGAGTGTGAGAGTATTATGTATTATACTGTTATGTTCATATTGTATTGTGTAATTACATTCTGAAATGTATGAAGGATCATATTTTGTTAACAGGACCCTTCGCGGTTGTTCGGACCCGTGGTCCGCATTGTCAGCCGAGGTGTGGTCACTGTGGGTGGCGCCAGTTGCCGGGCCAGCCAGCCGCCAGGGCAGTTGTACCCTGACCGACATCGAGAGAGGATCACTTGTATAGCCTTGTGAATAAATCCAACTAGAACTCCCCGTTTGCTTGACCTTGACTGGTAGAGGTGGTGGGGGAGAGGAGGAGGATTAGTAATCAGTTCTGATCACATATAAGAGTAAGGTTAATTGAGGAGTTTTCTGATGAAGATTAGAAACCACTTAACTATAAATAGCATGATTAGCGGAATAGACGAACACGTTAGAATAAATTAAAAAGCTGTGGAAATTGAGGAATCTTGTGCAGGTAAGACTAATCGGGAGTCCTTGAACGAAGGCTGATTAGAAATGGGAGTCCCTGGTAAGGTCGGAATAAATACATGATCAAGAGTATCAAGGAAGGAAAAATGTCTAATATCAGGATCTTCTTTATAATACCCTCATCAGTCACTTACGTCACGTAGAGATAAATATAGTTTCTCTCGCTACAGAGGTAAACGGTCCCGGATGAAACCTTTACTCACTCACTCATTTAAACACGCAAGTCAAATGAAGGATCTCGTATTATATGGAATGTAAGGTTCAGGAGCCTGTTCCTCAGCGTGATCAGGTACTACAGGAAGTGTAAATTTTCATAAGTTCTGTAACACGACTTGGAATCGATATTTACATAAGAATAACACTAGGTTCACCAAACATGTGAACTATCCATGTATACACTTAACTGATGCTGGTTGTGGAGGAGTGGATGTGTTTTGTTTTTTTATGAAGGTTCGATGGTTTCTATGAAAAATTTGTGTGAAATCTTGAAGACACCGGGACATGTATAACCTGCCGAAGATCACAGACAATAGCTAAGACGTTTTACACATACAGACACGAGTGTATACGTACACATAAACAAAAAGAAACACCGCGCAATTTTATGTGGGGTGACCCGCCCAGGTGAGGCCAACCACATCAACTAACACCGCAGTTCTCGCCTCCTCTGATTCAGTAACAACAGTACTTTTTAATAAATAAACCGGTGTAAATTGGACCCAGAATTATCATGAACCAAATATATCCGCCCAAACTATAAAAATTCATTATATTATGACAAAAGACGGGATATTATGGTGAGGAAAAGATCAACGACAAGTGTCGAAAAACTGCAACCCATCGACCCATTAACACTTTGCTTGCACTGCAGTTGGACATTACATGAAATTATATGATATTTACATCACAAAGGGAGGATAATAACACGAATTTATTCTATTACGCAACAATTTCTTATTTTTTAGTGAATAATAAGAAAAAAAGTCAAATAATTTTAAGGTTACGTTTTGTTTTACTTCTGGGTGAATGGGAAACTTTAACATACTACAAATAGGAGGAAATAACGGTTGGGCTGATCAAGTGGAGGGTTTGTCGTTTGTCTCTCTACAGATAAAATGATCCTTGTAAGCAGCACAAGAACATTGCCTCGACAGCACACTCTACTTATATCACTCCCACCCACACACACCAAATCACACAGCACCCCACGGTAAAGTTGTGGTGGCAGGAAGTTCACCCACAAGGATCACCTGCCAGACTCGTCGAGGTAAACACAAGGTAAACACAAGTATTCAAGGATGCGGAAGATCCCTGTACTTGCCTTGAGGAACAGGGATTAAGCCGAGGGGTGTGAGGCCAAGCGCCTTTATTATGCACGAGGATTGACTCACACGCTACTCCCGATATTTGCGATGCCTTTCGTCACGGGATGTGAGTATGTCGCGTCGCTAACAAGAAGGAAGGGTGTATCTTTCCCTGTAAATATAATCGTGTTAATTACTTATGATGGTTGAGGAACTTATCTAGTGTTTTATATATAAACACGAAATATTTTTGTACTAACATTCTTCAAGTACTCAGTATAATTATTTTAAGATTTCAGGGATTACAGCTTCCAGGGATACCATCGATCTGGTCTCTGGTGTGTGTAGTATATAACAGTGTATATTGGTGTGGGGTTGAAAAATTGTGTCTGTCAAATCCGACGACATATTAATTCTGAGTTGTCTCGGTACATCACAATTTTAGAGAATGTTATAACCTGAAACGAAGGCTTCTCACCACTTTAGCCCCTCCGTCAGGACCCACCATTGTTTAAACCCACCAGTCTTCAATCTTCCCAAGTGAGTTGATGATTTACGATGGAATAATGTTATTTTTCACAACTTTTCGTATTTCTTTCACTCCTTTTATAACTAGTTTTACATTTAGTTACTCAATACATAGACCTTTCAAGACACATCACCCTCCCGGGCTTCAGTGAGCAGTTACGTTTAAAGATAAAATTATAGTGTGTTGTTGCCATGACTCTAACATGTTTGTAAGTCCTGTATTAGTAGATAGCTCATGTCTTATTTTAGCAACGCCGTCACGAACATCAAATTTTTTGTTCCCGGTTGAGTGAACCAGCAGGATCCTCCCATAATTTAGATAGTTGATAATATAACTGAAGGTAAAGATTGGGAAATTGGACAAGTAGTATGTTTTAAGTTAAGAAACGAAGTGTCTTTATCATGGCGGTGACTGTAAATGCTTCTCAAAAATTGATGAAGATTTCTGGTGTCTTTGTCTAATTCACTATTATTGCCTCTGGCGACACACCTGTTTGACTCTACTTTGAATTATGATCAAATATTCAGAAAGCCGTGTTCCGACACCCTTCTTCCTTTACTTGTTACAAATCTACTTTTACCATCAACGATTGTGATTACAGCCATGACCTGGAAGTAGCAGTTGTCGGGGGCTATAATAAATATCACTACATAACTATTGTTCCTTTTCTGATGAAAGTGAAAGTGGATCAGTGAATCCATAGGCTCAGTAGGGACAGTGGATGACAGCACACTGTTTACTCAGCCATCGGTAGGTAAAGCCCATTTTCAGTTATGTGGACTGGGAGTGCCCGAGGACCGTGACAATGAGAGGCGAGTACTGTCTACTCTTCCTCTCCTGGTAAGGCAGGTTAAAACTCAGACTTTCAGGCCAGGGACCTCAGGGGATGATATTCCTAGCAGAAGCGTCAACAGACAATCAGCATTTAGTAACTCCCACGTCGAGACGATGCTGGTGCCCTGAACACCTGTACCTCAGCGGTAGGTAGAGTGGGGCAGGACTCCCGGGTCTCCACCATCTGATACCCACATGTAAGAGTGAAAATCATCACCGGCGGGAGTATAGTACACTTACACCACGGTACTTCCTTAAAGATAAACCTGACGACAAAATGTATACGAACACGGTTTCATTGACAGGACGACCTGCCTCCTCCCATGACACAGTGATTCATCAGCATCAACATAGATCACGTCCCTTGTAAGGTAATGATCGAACACTACTGTAATATATAGCTGGCTGTGTTTCTGGCTGCCAATCCCTGAATTATAGACAGGAAACTTATCACAAATAAATTTTTCTGATTTTATAACCTTCGCATTATAAACGAATAGGTAGACTGACTATTGGGCTCATAAGGATCAAGATTTTTTGCATAATGAACATTGGATATCAACTCTATAATATTGTTGGGTTTAGCTCTCTCTTGCTCACTAACAGGTGTTGTAAGGGCTGGGAGGTGGAGGTGGGGCATGACAGAAGGTAGTCATACAGGTGAGGTCATCAGGCCAACAGTCTACATGATCTATTGTGATTTCATGGTTTGTTTTGGCGAGTTTCAAGTCCCCAGGTGAGTATTGCGTGTGCGAGATGCTTAATCAACTTTCGTACAGCGACAGGGGTGAAGTATGATCATAAGTAAGGCCTGTGTGTGTTTGTGTGTGTGTGTGTGTGTGTGATTTCATTTTCATAAAACGATAATTACTTCAAGGTTAATGTACTTTTATTTCTAGGGTGTGTCTTGCTGTGGCAGGTGAAGAGTTATAAACTTAGCACCTAGGAAAAAAAACACAGAAACAGTAATTCCTCTTATCTTATGAGAACAAAATAAAAAATAAATATGAAGTAAGAAACAATTAGATTATTACAAGCTGGTGTTTACACAAGGGTTAGAGAGTCAGCCTCGAATACCCTCTTATGTGAACGTTGAAATTATCGATGCAACTAAACTTAGCAGGCGGCTCGATGCACACTGAGTGAGATCAATATTGTACTTTCAGAGTGAGATCAATATTGTACTTTCATGAGTGAGATCAATATTGTACTTTCATGAGTGAGATCAATATTGTACTTTCATGAGTGAGATCAATATTGTATTATTTTATCTTCCCCTTCTGCCACACGCACGCTCAGAGTATAATATCTCAGTTCATTCGTTTGTCTCAGCTGGTTTAGGTGTTGTTTACTATTCTGAGGTCACCAATAATAGAGGCAGGTGAGGCTGATACTAAGAGGTACTAGAGGCAGGTGAGGCTGATACTAAGAGGCACTAGAGGCAGGTGAGGCTGATACTAAGAGGTACTAGAGGCAGGTGAGGCTGATACTAAGAGGTACTAGAGGCAGGTGAGGCTGATACTAGAGGCACTAGGAGGCAGGTGAGGCTGATACTAAGAGGTACTAGAGGCAGGTGAGGCTGATACTAAGAGGTACTAGAGGCAGGTGAGGCTGATACTAAGAGGTACTAGAGGCAGGTGAGGCTGATACTAAGAGGTACTAGAGGCAGGAGGCTGATACTAAGAGGTACTAGAGGCAGGTGAGGCTGATACTAAGAGGTACTAGAGGCAGGTGAGGCTGATACTAAGAGGTACTAGAGGCAGGTGAGGCTGATACTAAGAGGTACTAGAGGCAGGTGAGGCTGATACTAAGAGGCAACGAGGCAGGTGAGGTGATACTAAGAGGTACTAGAGGCAGGTGAGGCTGATACTAAGAGTACTCAGGAGGCAGGTGAGGCTGATACTAAGAGGTACTAGAGGCAGGTGAGGCTGATACTGGTGACAGAGGCAGGTGAGGCTGATACTAAGAGGTACCAGAGGCAGGTGAGGCTGATACTAAGAGGTACTAGGAGGCAGGTGAGGCTGATACTAAGAGGTACTAGAGGCAGGTGGAGGCTGATACTAAGAGGTACTAGAGGCAGGTGAGGCTGATACTAAGAGGTACTAGGAGGCAGGTGAGGCTGATACTAAGAGGTACTAGAAGCAGCAGGAGGCTGATACTAAGAGGTACTAGAGGCAGGGAGGCTGATCCAAGAGGTACTAGAGGCAGGTGAGGCTGATACTAAGAGGTACTAGAGGCAGGTGAGGCTGATACTAAGAGGTACTAGAGGCAGGTGAGGCTGATACTAAGAGGTACTAGAGGCAGGTGAGGCTGATACTAAGAGGTACCAGGAGGCAGGTGAGGCTGATACTAAGAGGTACTAGAGGCAGGTGAGGCTGATACTAAGAGGTACTAGGAGGCAGGTGAGGCTGATACTAAGAAGTACTAGGGCAGGTGAGGCTGATACTAAGAGGTACTAGAGGCAGGTGAGGCTGATACTGAGTGCCTGGGGCAGTGATCTAAGAGGTACTAAAGGCAGGTGAGGCTGATACTAAAATAGAGGCAGGTGGGGGATGCTAGAGGTACTAGAGCAGGTGAGGCTGATACTAAGAGGTACTAGGAGCAGGTGAGGCTGATACTAAGAGGTACTAGAGGCAGGTGAGGCTGATACTAAGGTACTAGAGGGTGCGAAGTGAGGCTGATACTAAGAGGTGCTAGAGGCAGTGAGGCTGTGCTAAGAGTACTAGAGAGCAGGTGAGGCTGATACTAAGAGGTGCAGAGGCAGGTGAGGCTGATACTAAGAGGTACTAGAGGCAGGTGAGGCTGATACTAAGGTACTAGAGGCAGGTGAGGCTGATACAAAAGTTTAGAGGCAGGTGAGGCTGATACTAAGAGGCTGGGCAGGTGAGGCTGATACTAAGAGGTACTAGAGGCAGGTGAGGCTGATACTAAGAGGTACTGAGGCAGGTGAGGCTGATACTAAGAATGCTAAGAGGTTGGGTGTGCCAGAGAGGTACTGAGGCTGGGGCTGATACTAAGAGTACTAGAGGCAGGTGAGGCTGATACTAAGAGTACTAGTGGGGTGAGGCTGATATAAGAGGCACTAGAGGCAGGTGAGGCTGATACAATACTAGAGGCTGGTGAGGCTGATACTAAGAGATACTAGGCTGGTGAGGCTGATCTAAGAGTACTAGAGGCAGGTGAGGCTGTACAGAGTGCTACTAGTGGCAGGTGAGGCTGATACTAAGGGCACTGAGGCAGGTGAGGCTGATACTAACAATACTAGAGGCTGGTGAGGCTGATACTAAGAGGTACTAGAGGCTGGTGAGGTACAAGGGTACTAGAGGCAGGTGAGGCTGATACTAAGAGACACTAGAGGCAGGTGAGGCTGATACTAAGAGACAGTGGTTCAGTTGTCACCCCAAGGGTAGTTTTCTCCACTGCCTCATTAACTCATTCATAACTGTTACTCGATTACGATAACTGTGGGAGAATCCAGCTCCTTATGGAAGGTACAGGTGTCATGGTAATTGTACGTACATGTTTCATTTGTATGTCCAAGGTGAATGTGTATGAATGTGAATTTATGCATATGTGTTGTATCTTTCACTGTAGTTATGAATGTTTCTGTGTTTGTGTACTAGAGCAGTCTTATGAGTTACGATAAAGGCTATATGAAAGGATTAGAAAAGTCAAATGTTTTTTTCTGAATGGTGTCAGTACTTATAGTCACTGGCATCAGAGTGTGTGCTGATGACACAACACACTCTTGGTGAAAATGAAGTATGATGTTAATCTATATTCTGAATACAATCTATAAAAAATATAATTATTAATGAATATGATATTATTTAACAAATGACGGTGGGTCTCGAAATAATAGTTGCTTTCTATACCTGCCGCACAAAATGTCATCATGTTATAATGTACTCGTGTTAGTGAGGGGGAGGAGGAACACTAAAGGTAGCACTAAGCCGCTCATAAAAAAGACAAATAGCATAGATTTTGATGTTCCTGAATAATTCCACACTGGGGGAAGTTCGCCACTCTGGTGCTGAGGTCGGTAATCATTATCTCCACAATCTCTTTATCTCAACAACTACAAAATTTAATTTCACGTGAAATGCTTGAATGAAATCTAATGCTTTTAAAGAGGCGGGTCGTGACAAGGCCTCTCCAGCACTCTCCAAAAATACCAGTTGGCTTATACCGGAGAAATTTTATTCCCCCCAAATTCACGCTTGCCAGGAATGGCAACTGACAATAGGGTGTGAATCCTGTTGTTGCATTATACATTGCTGATGCAAAATGCTGTAACATTTAACCGAGATTAGAATAAGTCTGCCGAGAGAGAGAGCCTCGTGGCGCCTGTGTTTATTTGTGTGTGAGTGTTTCTGTCGTGCCTCTTGACTGACTGTAATTGTTGCAAGCCTCGAGGCGGCCGCAACAGAAATCTTGCAGAACTCAAGACTGCAAACATTAAAAATTGATAGTCCCGGAAAACCTGCACGATCTTCTCGAACGGGGAAGATGACCAGCCATCACCAAGTCCTTCATCCACACGGACAGGAAGGCTACTCTCACGCTGGGTCAAAACTCTTGCTGGCATTTTTATTTTCGTCACCCAAATAAGAATAAAATGTGTTACTTAGTTTTTGACAATATAACAATGCTGACATAACTCTTCGTAGGTTGATATGTTATTAAATTAATCTTGAAAGACATCTCGATGTAGAAGAAATCCTCAGATGCAAATTCATCTTAAAAACTATAGAGTTGTATTCTCCTGTAATTTCTTATTGTTGATAGATCAGTGTAATTAATAACCTAATTACGCGCTTAAAGACCTTAGTTACTGAAGCGTATTAACAACATCGTACAGAGTAACGTAAATAACTTCATTTAAAAAAATATAAAATATGGCGACTGAAGCAACACGATCTTTTTTTCCAATAGGTTTGATCTTATCTAAACACTACTGTAAACAACAACACTCCTTACTAGCTGGAGATACGCGTGTGAGGAGAAAATCTAGAAGGGGAGGAATATATTGAAGAAATAGAAATCGTCAATTTACTTGGGTAATACCTGGGAAGCTGGTGGGGCGGGGGTGGGAACACATGTAACTATGAATAGAACACAGGTAAAAAAATCCCTCAAAGCAATGATTAATAAGCCTGTGTTTGTAAACGAAGTATATTACACAAACGTAAGTTTCTTTGTAATAGTGAACACTTGAGTGGCGGGTAAAGGAAAAAAATAATGAAAATTAATATTACGAAATCCAGCAGTGATGTGTATCGAGTGAGTGAGGGGTGATCACGGGCGTCAGGTAGAGTGATATCTGGTTCACATCTCTCAAAAAATCATGTGACGGCCTTGTTGATCACTTCCTGGATATTATGAGTGGTCAGGTTAAGAGGGGGATAAAGGTAAATTAGCGATATATTGCACTGTTAAATAATCCGATATTGGCCCCAGATTGTTGGGCGTTTTATGATTTGGTCATTTCATCTGTGATGACCTCGGCCATGGTAGCCTCGACCCAGCTGATTTTCTTTTTACCACAGGTATTCCGACCTTGGCCAGGAAAAACATTCTCAAGCTCAACATTTATCTGTCTCGTCCCACCTACATTTTTCTCTGCTCCGCCCACATCCTTGCGTAACACCGCCCTATTCCCCCTCATCTCGCCTCCGCCCACAATAATGCCTTACCCACCCCATCGACTCTGGCGCCTATGACCTGTTTTCGCCAGCTGGGGCGCCCTGTCGCTCAGGGACCAACGGGAGTCAGTGAATATCGAGGGGCGGGGCTGAGCAACGCCGTGTGTAGCAGGTGTCGCCGGGAGACTTGTTGGGTGATGTACAATGTGACGAGAGGAAGGAGTAGAATGATGATGAAATATTGCAGTAAAATGAAATTAGCAAAAGGGAAGGGGAGGTAAAAGTGAGGAGACTGCATCAACCACGGGAGTTTGGCGTCACATAGTTAATATGGGGCAGGATAGGTGTTCAGTCAGGGTCAAAAGTCCTCGTGAAACAGTATAGCCCCTAAATATGACAAAACAACACACCCACACCAGACGACATTCAGGGTAAATAAGTTTGAAGACTCGATCCCGTGACTCAGTTCCATTGCTTCACACTTTCTTTTGACCCAGACTGTGAGCCTCATGACAAGGTGGTTGGGGGATATGTTTATACTTCAATTATCAGCCCAAGCCGTTCATCAACCATACAATGCCTCTTTGATGGTGATTTAAACCCAGATGATAATCAGTCCACCACCTATTCGGTATATGCAACAATCAGCCAACATCAACACCAGCAGTAAACCAACGAATGCTCCTCCAGGGCTCGGGTCCTCCTCGAGTCGCCTGGCATAAATTACCTCTACTCTCGAAGGATTGACTGGGTGGGAGGGCGGACGGGCGGAAAAGAGGAAGGTGGCGTATCCGGCAAGACAATCTGAAAATTCATGTAATGCCGCCATCACAATGGGGAAGTTGCATGTACAGAGTAATATTCAACTCCGCTCAACATTTAATCACGGTGTCAGATCACTGGGGGGTGTTGTGTGGAGGTGGGAGTTCCCTCAACTGCGTCGCCTTGATAGCCTCACACACACGCGAGGTACGTCATAGCTGATGGGTGGTGGCCCTGGGGTATTCCTGATATTTCTACATGATTTCTAACTTTCCTGGGGATTTTCATTATAATCCCAAGATATTTCCAATATCCATGGGGTATTTGTATTATTCTCAGTGAATTCTTGATAAACCTGGGATATTCTCTGTATTGCTCGGCCTTCCAGGTACTGATGTGGTGCTGTGGGATGTTCCTAAGGTTAGCAGACGATGACTCCTATTATGGCTTTTATTTCATTATCTCATTTAAGTCTTTGAGAAATGTCTGATCTCTGCTGTCTTTATAATCTCCTATATACAAGATCATCCGATACTTGGGCAACTTTGAGATCCAAGGTCTCTTATTCCTGAATTGGACAGTCCTTTAAGAAATTCTGATTTCCGTATTTTCAATTGATGCATCATTTTCGGAGGAAAGAAAAAGGTCCAAAAGTAATAAATAACTCATTTTCTTCAACAAAATAACATAATTTCAATCGTTTATATAAGGCGGGATAGTAAACAAGAGAAAAATATAAGATATTGTTTACATTTCTGGACGTAATATCTGGGCAGCGTGTTGTGTCACGGTCGAGAAAACCGAATATTTTCCTGGTAGGGTGGTAAAATTAACTAATTCCAATATTGTAATTAGTTAATTTTACCGCCACACCACCCCGTTAAGTACAGTACTGCGGTGTCCCTCAGGACTCATTTAGTTTAAAACTCGGGTTAAAACACAACGACCCTCTTCAAGGGAAGATGTTTAATAATACGGGCGTAAGTACCTTCCCAACAACACTTAGGACATAACATTTTCACCTTTGAAGAGGACACGAACAGCGTAACTGACTGGCAGGGCAGCAGCCAGCACACGTCTGTCATCAGAAGGCAGCTGCTCGCTGAGGGGACCTGCCGCAAGACCTTGTTTAGAATATGTGGTCGAAGAATCTATTATGTATACTGTGCTGACCAGAGTCTGACAGATGACGACTAGCGGCTCTCAGGACATATGGCTGTCAAGGCCTTTTACAGTAAGAGTCAACGTTTCTCACGAGATAAGACGCTATCCTGAACCTACAATGGGTTTTAAAGTGTCTCAGTTGTTTTCAGCATTTGTTTTTGTTTGTCTTGCTGAGGTGTTTCGTAATTCTCAACAAGGAAATACATAGCAAACACTCATAAAATTTGAAATCTTAATCCTGGAACCATAATCAAGATTCCAATCGTATTAAAACAAATCCTAACACCCTTAAGGCCTCTACAGTCAGCACCACTAGTCCAGGCACGTCGATATTAGCTACTACCGCCATCACAATTCTAAACAAGTCTCAACAAGTCTTAACGCAGATCCCAGAGAAAACTGCTAAGCTGATTTCTTTCAACAGCTCTTAAGACAATGAATACAACCAATCGCATCTGAACAGGCTAAAACCAATGGAAACAACTCCAGCACGAGTAGTTAACATCGCCTGGCGTTCCCTCCTCTCCTCAATAATACGCCTATTAAAGCTATGCCAGATGAATGCTCGTCGTCCTTCTGCGGGCTAAGTAGGTCTCACATGGCTCGAGCATATAAATGATCAAAAAGGTTTCTCTGGACGACCCGCCGAAGACTCGCATTAACTCTGGTCTTCTGGATTAGTGGCCTGTCACGCTCACCATAGAGGATCCTTCACGACCTAGCATAGATGTCCTGCAGGACTCCCTTACTGTAAAATGTAAAGGTCATGAAGGTTTAACTATTATGTGCAATTGTGTATCTGTGTGGTGAGGAACACCGAACACGAAGGAACTCTGAGTACAGGTGTATCCTAACCACAGGGCAGCTCTGAACACGGGATGTCCTTCAGCACAGAAGTCTGAACACGAGGGAGCTCTTAAGCACAGTATCACATTATACCAGTGACATCAGTACTCAACTCGTCAACAAGGAGACCACAATGAACAGCCTCGACTGTGTTCTTCCATCACGTATCACCCTACTACTCACCGACACTAAATTATATATATTGTTTCCGTGCATGACACAACGTGACAATTTTGTTGTGCAAGATTTTAGTTTGTTACATATATACTTAAGTAAACATATTGAACTTGTAGCAGGAGGTAAGCGCAAGACGACAAAGATAGCCAAGTGTCTCGCTGATAATATAAGCCCAACACTTACTAAATCGTTTGTAATATCTGCTCTGGAGTACAGACGCCTTACGCAGGACATTATGTGAACCCTAAAAATAGCTAAGAATCATCACGCCGTTGATCCTAATAATGCGTTTCATATAGTCAGTTCACCAGAGGTTATAACATGAAGCTCTGTGAGCCACGGCCTCGTCTTAATACCAAGAAATACTCCTCCAGCTGTCGTGTTAAAACATCTTGGAACTGTCCGCCTCAAACGTGATGTATCAGCTCCTTCTACCGATCTTTATAAACCTTACTTAACAGCGATTATAAACCCTTTTAAGACTTTACAATACTTTTTGTCGTGTGCACTATGTCCGTCACAGGTTAAGCACACCATTATCTTACTCTATCAAAATAAAGGCTCAAAATAAGCCTTCAGTTGTTTACCAAAGGACCCGAGGATTGAGGTAAACTCTGGTGTTTTAAATGATAGGCTCTCATCTTCGGTAATCCCCGACAATCTAGCAGCCGTGACTGGGAGGTGAAGACGCCGTGTACAGATTGTGACTGTCCTTTGTGTCGTCCAGGAGGAGAGGTTACACCCCAGCCACGGCAAGATCGTAAACTGAGGTACTACCTACAGTCAGCCTTCACACACCAGCACTGAGACTTTACCACAAGTTAAATCTGAGAGTTTGAAGAGGTTGCGGTACATCAGCCAACTATGAGAGTTTTCGTGAGGTCTTATTGATGATTGAATATATCTACGTATACTGTATGTGTGTGTACAGCGACCGTTACAACACATTAAATGCCCCTCCCCACCAGAAAAAGGCACAAAAACACGTTTACACACCTTCATCATCCTCCATTTATACAACACACACACACACACACACACACGCAGGCAGGCACGCACGCACGCACACCTCCCGCATTGTATATGGCCACAGCAGATATTGAGCTGCCAACCTCACCTTTTATCTCTTTGTCTGGGCTCGGCATAACCATTCGGCCGGTCACAGGAATCAACAATCCGTGCGTTGGAGTCTCACTTTCCCAATATACGATAACAGGTTTAATGTTACTACAGCGATGGGTGAAGGTCGGGTGCCTGCCAGGTTACGTGATAGTAACAGGAGGGTGGTGACACGTTGGACCTATAATTTGTCTTGATTACTATTGATCTATACTTCGTTGTTTGGCGACAATCAAGATGGAGCTTCTCTCTACTCTGTATTACGAGCTAACACTTGTATTCTTCTACTTATCATCCGCATGTAATGTATTTGTACTACCTCATTATGATACAGGGCCAGGATATGGAATGTACTGTACTCTCTGGATAAGTGATATTTGAACACCTCCAACATGTCGGCATCATCTCTATGTACTGTCAGATAAAGTACTAAAACACTCGTACATCGTTACAGTACATAATACGCACAGACACAAGATGGATTTTATAATATATGTACTTGATTTTTTTTATTACCTTTTAACACAATGCCAAAACTATATTAAAACTCAGCAACAGAATCAAATAATTCAAGTTTACAGTAGAATAAAAAAAATACATAACGGATGAAATTACAGCAAGAGATGAGAGAGGATTTTTACTGTATTATTGAAATGGTCCATAAGTTTCGGGTTAGTCTGAGTGTAATGTTTTACTTTTTAATAATGTTTTTCTGCACTGTCTATGTTTAGTGCATTGCCTATATTTGCTGAATCAATGTAAACTTGAATGTTGATTTTACTGAATATCTCTCTATCTATATATGTCTGTCTGTCTGTCTGTCTGTCTGTCTGTCTGTCTGTCTGTCTGTCTGTGTGTCTGTATGTATGTCTGTCTGTCTGTCTGTCTGTCTGTCTGTCTGTCTGTCTGTCTGTCTACCTCCCTGTTTCTTTTCCTGTGACCTTTCATTGAAAAAGAAAATATCTATGATTAAATAACGAGATAGTGTTCTCTGTCTATATGTCTGCCTGTTGTAAATCTAAACGTAATGAAGACCTCAGTCTCGGCGGCTCAATAAATTGCCAATGATGTGTTGTACCTGTACCACATTATTACCGAATTATACTATTTTTGAGGAGAAGGAAGAGGGGGGGTGTAGGAGGGAGGTGGAGGAAGGTAGAGGGAGGGAGGAAGAGTAGGGAGGGAGGTGGAGGAAGAGTAGGAGGGAGGTGGAGGAAGGGTAGGAGGGAGGTGGAGGAAGAGAGGGAGGGAGGTGGAGGAAGAGTAGGGAGGGAGGTGGAGGAAGAGTAGGGAGGGAGGTGGAGGGAAGGGTAGGAGGAGGTGGAGGAAGAGTAGGAGGGAGGTGGAGGAAGGTAGGAGGAGGTGGAGGAAGAGTAGGAGGGAGGTGGAGGAAGAGTAGGGGAGGGAGGTGGAGGAAGAGTAGGAGGCGGGAAAATGTTGTTTGTCGTATATTATCTGGGGGGAAATTCAAGCGGAACTAGAATATGACCTTAGTGGGTGATGGACTAATGTGTAGCCTTGGATAGTGTGATCATGGCAAGTTTGGAGGGTAACCTTGAAGGGTGTTGAAGGTTGATCTTAGCTAGCGTAAACATGAACGAAGTCGAAAAGGGATCTTGAAGTATTACCTTGTAGGGTGTTGGAGGGTGATTTTGAGAGGTGTTAGAGGAGAACATAACGACTACAAAAGGTTATTGTTTTTGGAGAGGGGGGCGGTTGTCTATTCGTAAAGCTAAATTATTATAAAGAATATTTCTTCTAGTTAACGGTGACAACAATAGTCGCTCGTCATGAGGTTATTCTAACGCCAATTTTATTTACCAGTGAGAAAAAAAATATCAACATAACAAATATTAACTTCGTAACACGTATGGTAAATTAAAAGATGGTCACAGAGTTTCGGTAAATTATACAGTGACGCGCCAGCGAATTTTCACGTCCATTTAAACTACCAAATAGTTATAAACTTTGGATATATAAAACGATACCAATTCATTAATTTAACTTTGATATATATGAAGGATAAAATTTATTACTCTTAATATTTATCCTGACGGCCGTATAAAAAGCTCCCGGAGATGAAATTAAAAATAATGCTGGTATTGAGGTCTGGCCGCGGCAAGGGAATGACTGCATTGATTGGCCTATAGTGACATTCTCAGGTGGTCATCAGAGTACAGGAGGATGAAGGTTATGACCATCCCGTACCTCCTGCACCATCCCCAGTAATATATTGATGAGAAGGAGGGAGTGATGTGTAGCAACCAGCACCTACTAATTAGACCAGCGATCGAAATCCCCCTGACGGTGAGGAGGTGCTGGGCTGTGGACAACTCTGAGCTCTTGTCTGGTCAGCTAGAACCTCTTACCGTGTATATTAAAATGTATTACTAGTGAAAAAATCATCTCCCGTATCACCTTTTATTATACTAGGGTAGGTGGTGTTGGGTTAATTATCTTTATCATTATACGGTTTTCATTATCAGATCTGGTTCTTTAATGTATGTTGGTTCTATAGATGCCTGGTGACCTTCCTGACACCACCCCTTGTGTCCTGCCTGGTGACCTTCCTTGACACCACCCCCTTGTGTTCTGCCTGGTGACCTTCCCTGACACCACCCTTTGTGTCCTGCCTGGTGACCTTCCCGACACCACCCCCTTGTGTCCTGCCTGGTGACCTTCCCTGACACCACTTGTGTCCTGCCTGGTGACCTTCCCTGACACCACCCCTTGTGTTCTGCCTGGTGACCTTCTGACACCACCTTGTGTCCTGCCTGGTGACCTTCCCTGACACCACCCCCTTGTGTCCTGCCTGGTGACCTTCCTGACACCACCCCTTGTGTCTGCCTGGTGACCTTCCTTGACACCACCCCTTTGTGTCCTGCCTGGTGACTTCCTTGACACCACCCCTTGTGTCCTGCCTGGTGACCTTCCCTGACACCACCCCTTTGTGTCCTGCCTGGTGACCTTCCTTGACACCACCCCCTTGTGTCCTGCCTGGTGACCTTCCCTGACACCACCCCTTGTGTCCTGCCTGGTACCTTCCCAACCACCCCGTCTGCCTGGTGACCTTCCCTGACACCACCCTTGTGTCCTGCCTGACCTTCCTGACACCACCCCTTGTGTCCTGTGTGACTCTACCACCCCGTCCTGCCTGGTGACCTTCCTGGACACCACCCCTTGTGTTCTGCCTGGTGACCTTCCTTGACACCACCCCTTGTGTCCTGCCTGGTGACCTTCCCTGACACCACCCCTTGTGTCCCCGACCTTCCTGACACCACCCCTTGTGTCCTGCCTGGGACCTTCTGCCACCCCTTGTGTCCTGCGTTCACCACCCCTTGTCCTGCCTGGTGACCTTCCCTGACACCACCCCTTGTGTCCTGCCTGGTATTCCTTGACACCACCCCTGTGTCCTGCCTGGTGACCTTCCTGACACCACCCCTTGTGTCCTGCCTGGTGACCTTCCTTGACACCACCCCCTTGTGTCCTGCCTGGTGACCCTCCTTGACACCACCCCTTGTGTCCTGCCTGGGATGTTAGATCATGGGTAAGTGAAGGAAATGTGGTTGGAAGAAGATGTTAATTTCAACTTGATATTAAAACAAATATTCAATAACAAATTCCAGTCACAATTTTCACCCATTCCTTTCTATCTACCTTTCCCTACTTTCTTTTCTCCCGTTTTTCTTTTTTTTCTTGTTTTTCCTTTATTCCATCTAAAATATCATACAGCAGGAACCCAATCTGAACAACACCCTGAATGAGACGACTCGAATCTAATCCATGAAGCAAATATCCGCCTTAAGAATGAACCCGAATCAAAACAATACTGACTCATATAAACTAGAAAATAACGTGTTAAGCAAAACATCCGTCTATAAAGGAGTTCAAGGTGGAACTTAAACTAAAATGAGAAATAATTATGCGAATATTAAAGCCTTGGGGATGACGGGAGTTGTCAGAGGAAAACGTCAACACACGGATCTTGATTTGACAGGCACTAACACTCTCCTCTATTGTTGAGGGTCCGCCAACCTGCAACCTCCGCTTTTTAATTCTGAACGTGAGACTAAAAAAATTCGAATTCGCGCGATAATGCTTTTGAGTGAAGCAGCGTCGACGTGGTGCAATTGTGTGGTTTGTGGTTATAAATGAAAGAGAAAGAGAGAGAGAGAGAGAGAAAGAGAGAGAGAGAAAGAGAGAGAGAGAAAGAGAGAGAAACAACTATCATCTCATAAATACAACGCCATAGTTCGCACTTAAAAGACAAATATCTCACTAACCAACATTACTACAGTACAGTACTAACAACTAAACACTTCGAGCGACACACACACACAAACTAAATAGTGACCCCCAATTACTGTGTTTGAAATTTGAGAGTGTGATTTTGTTCTGTCTCTCTGTTTGTAAGACTCAAAAAAATTGATACTTCCTCACGACGCAGGTGATAGGCGGGCAGGTATCAGGTATAAAATTTATGATCAAGGAGGATAATATATTTCCTCTATATATATATACTAGCTCTTGTGTTACAATGACCGGGGATATACGGGATATACTCGTCGTTCTAAGGGGGGGTATTTGATGATGACTCTCCCATCCGAATACCGCCAAGATGGACACTAAGACGTCAAGAGTAATTGTCCTCCTGTAGTGCTGTGCCTCCGTCTGTGTCTTCACCTGTGTTGACTTGCCTCTGTGTCTAGTTCTGGTCCCAACAATACTTGATCACCCCCACCATAACCTCTTCACACCCAGTGGTCACCGTATCGTCGATAGTTTCCCCTACATATAAAAATAAACATGAGTAAATATGAATTAGAAGATATTCTCCATTGTCAAAAACTCACATCGGTAAAAGATTCCAAGGAGCTTCCTACTGCTATCTTAATAACCTTCACCAATTCATCTTCACTATGAGTAACAGAACTAGTTATAGATGTTTTAATGAAGAGAAAATTTATAAAGTACAGTCCCAGGGAAGGTTCGTACTAAGGTGATATATGATTATGTTGTTTATAATTATAGAAGAATAGAGACGTTTGTGTTGAGAGGATGGGGGCAGCATGGTGGTGTTTGTTGTCTATGTTGACTGCCAGTTCACCATACTCAAACACATACCAGGTTATAAGACAGAGCGTTAACTGACTGTCTTGTTTGGTGTAATTTTTTTAAGACCTACTCCTGCATTTTTTTTTCAGTCTAGTGATACATAAAGTGATATACATAACGTAATATATTAGAAAGTTTATATCTTGATAAATCTCTACTGTAACTTAATATATAGCTAGACTACACCTGAAGGGGTCCTGTGTTTACCTGTGTGTGTCAATCATAAAAGAAAAAAATATAATATAGTATTTTTTTCTCTCTCATTTTAGGTCTGTTTAACATTGTCATCCTCCAGGTTAGGTTAGGTTAGGTTAGGTTAGGTTAGGTTAGGTCAGGTCGGGGAGCTGGTGGTGTGTCATTCCTTTATGTTGAGATTATTCGTGTGTTACTGTCCATCCATCTTCGGTTGGGTACGAGGAGAGGCGTGTAGCTCCTACCTTGGAACATGTACGACTGACGGTGTTGATTATGGGAGATATTTCGATGGACTATGAGTCATGGAAGTGAAGATGTTGATATAGTCATGTGTCACGGAGATGGGGGTGTTGATAGTCATGTGTCACGTTGATGAAGGTGTTGATAGTCATGTGTCACAGAGATGAGGTGTTGATAGTCATGTGTCACGGAGATGGGGGTGTTGATAGTCATGTGTCACGGAGATGGGGGTGTTGATAGTCATGTGTCACGAAGATGAAGGTGTTGATAGTCATGTGTCACAGAGATGAAGGCGTTGATAGTCATGTGTCACGGAGATGAAGGTGTTGATAGTCATGTGTCACGGAGATGGGGGTGTTGATAGTCATGTGTCACGGAGATGAAGGTGTTGATAGTCATGTGTCACGGAGATGGGGGTGTTGATAGTCACGTGTCACGGAGATATTCATGGATGTTATTCTAGTGTAACAGTATAACACAGTCAACACGAGCGCCTCCTGTGTGTGTGTGTGTGTGTGTGTGTGGTGTGTGTGTGAGGGCGGAGCTGTACGTACACCCACAGTTTGCTTGTCGTCGTGTCTATCAGTCGAGGTGTAATAAACAAGATGACCTCAACTGGCACCCTGATCCATCACTCATATCCACTGTCCTCTCTACCTCTTCCTTTACATTCATGATCTCTTAGAGGTACACACAAAATAATGATCATCACAATTCGGATAATTTTCTTGACATTTTTCTCCATATAAACTTCAGCTTGAACACTGTAATCGAGATATAGTTCTTGGATCTAATGGTCAGGGAGTTTCAGCATACAGAACCAAGTATAGACGACTCTGTGATAACACATCCGGTATAGTCACTTGGGTTTGTGAGAGGCTGACCTTGGTGATGGCCTACTCGTGTGGGGTATATTAGGAGCGGTTGGGCAGATCTCCCTTTACTCTGGTCCCAGACTCTGTAGTCGAGCCGTAGCGTCAGCCGGGTCCTCCTGTTTCAGCTGAGCTCCTCCTCCTGTATTTGTGAAGTGTCGAGTTTAACGTCTGAGTGACTTTCAGGTCGGACGTTGTCAGACACTCCTGTGTAGCAGCAGCCCCGTCGTCATGTTGAGGCTGGTAAGTCCTGACACTGTCTGAAGCGGAGGAGCTAAGAGCAGCGGGTCCCTCTGACAAAATGGGTGACGCCTCATGTAGAATTTCTCCTTTCCGAGACATGGGAAGTGTGCAAAGTTTGTTCGTTTATCGTTCTGAATATTGTGGTCATCCTCTTATAGATGCCCTTTGGAATAAATGTCACATAATCTATACTTACATACAAATGACGAGCCTGTATCTATATATCTGGATTAGCTAGCAAGGGTTTTATTCAGAGACCAACTTAAAAATCACTTAACGTTGTATAATTGTTTCCATTTAAGATTTAAACATTCACCACACATCAATATAATAAATAATTGTATGATATGTCATACTTCGGTAATGAGTTTAAGAACGTAAAACATTATATCTAGGAATTTCTAATACATGAGATGCAAGTGTTCGGACATAGACATTTTGTGAGTGTTTTCTATGTCCGGTGATCTTGTGTTAATCGACCCTGACACAGATGGGAAATTGTTAAAATTTCACTTAATAATAAAACTACACAAATAATTGTCTTAGGAAAAGAACGATATTGAGCTTAGGATAGTTGGCAGTGTCCAGGCATCGTTTAATACTGACAGTGTTATGAAGTGAAACTGTCGGCCCCATGGTGGCAACTGGTCTAGAGTTCCTCAGTTACCAGAGTGACAGCAACAGTCTTAAACAGGAGTTAGGAGACAAACTTTCCATCCACCTACTATACTGTAATAGATGGGAAGGGAACTCTTCTATTCTCTAACAAGTTTCAAGTTAGCTTTCACCCACCCTAGAGTTTGTTGAGCTGGTAACAACTTGGGGGAGCTCCAGGGCCCCGGATATAGGTAAATTCGCAACGCCATTGTGAAGAGGGAGGAGGAAGGGAAGGCATCCTCTTGGCTGCCACCGTCAGATTGTATTTAGAGCAACAATATTACGTTCCCTGAGTGGAACCAAAGAACAGGAAGTACTGTAGGTCAAACAATTCCAACAGATAATTACTACGACAAATTCAGGGAAATGGAAGTTAGTTTGCCACTTAGGTACGCAGCTAGCAATTGGTACTGGTAATATGAGAGTTGAGTATAATCTACACATCCTTACGACCTACAGTTACACTACAGGAGGAAGGACCCTACTTTCAACAGTGGGTCTTTTTGACAAGAAATATAATCTTTTCTCTATCATGTTGCTTGAATAATTATGAATTTACTCTGTTAAATAACACCGTTGTTGGGTCCATGAGAACAAAGTCACCCACTTCAAAATGTGATCTAATGACACAGTCAGTCTCAAAAATATTACCTTGGCTATTCTTGAAGTGCGTGTTTGTGTTGGGGAGAGGGGTGTTAACATTGCGACTCATGCCGTAGGGTTGAGGTTCTCCCTCTCATCAGACGCTTACACAAACAGTAAATCCACTTGCTTCAGGCTGTTTGGTGGGTAATTTGACTGTGAGAATAAGGTGAGTAGTGTTATCACCTGCCTCTCACTTGGGTACTTCAATCATCCTCACCATCCATACTCATTTACCTCACAGCTACTCACTTCTACCATCTTACACAAATCCACACCTAAGATAGACATATAAATCTATTCGTTCTAAACACCATAAAGGAACCCATACAATCACTTACCCACACCCTTATCTACCCACACCTACAAGCTTTTCCACCAAGCTACTCGGCCTTAAATCATTATGGAAGGCGGCAAATATATATTTCCTATAGACCTCATACAATAATTTTTGAAATGTAAGATTATACATATTGAAGGTTTCAGTCTATTGTTTTGCTGTAATGAAAACCAATATACATGAAGCTTATTATAATGTTACCTTGGTACAGGGTTTAAAGAATGATAGAAAAAGATCTGATTTTATATTTTGACCATTTCATAGGGAATAAGGCAGCCCCAAATTGTTAAATTGTCTGGTTTTCGGCTCATGACTCCTCTGGGACGTGGTACATAGATGATGGCTACAGCCCCCAGAGAACAGTATAGATATGAGTAAATTTGTGTCTTTTTCTGCACCCATTGGTTGTCGGACTCACTAAAACATATTACATAAACTAAGTAACCTTACATCCTGCCAAAACATCAACCGTTTCAGATCTTTCTCGTGTTACGGTTTCGCTGTTGTCGTCTCATCAGCCACGTTACCACCACAATCCCCAGTCCCCCTCCCTCGAGACACAGCTCCCAAGTGACCCTTAACGTAGCAGGGAAGCCTGAAGTATCGCGTGAGTTGGAGGGTCGTGGTGGTTGTGACTATAATCTTCCCCTCCCCCTCTCGTCCTGTGTGTGTGTGTGTGTGTGTGTGTGTGCGCGAAATATACGGCGTCAAGGTCGGTCATGGGGAGGAGGACGCGTGTTTGAGTGTTCCCTCCGTCGCCACTCAGGTCAGATGTCTTGTATTAATGCCATCCTACCTTTCTCTTTAGGGTTTCTGCCTGTGTTTGGTGGCAGCTGTGCACGCACAGCAGTCCTTCCTGACGCAGCCTTTGGTGACACAGCAGCAACAGCCTCTAGCGCAGCAACAGCTGTCACTAGCTCAGCAAGACTCACTTTTACTGCAAGATCCCCTTCTTCTACAACAAGGTTCACTGTCGCTACAACAGCGGCCATTATTGCAGGGATCTCTATCAGTCCAGGATACTCTGGGCTTACAGCAAGATCAACGCCTCGCGTTACAAGATCCTCTTTTAATAGGTCAAACTTCCCTCGGAAAAGCTGCCCTTCCTCAGCTGCAAACATTTGAACAACAGTTGCAGAATCCGTCAGCAGCAACAAGCTCTTCGACTGCGGGAAGAAGCTCGCCGGCAACAAGAGCGAAGGAGACAGCAGGAACTCGCTCGCTTGAGGCTGTTACGCCGTCAGGAAGAGGCTCTCCGTCAACGGCAGGCACAGCTCCAGCGAGCACAGATTCTGCAGACTCAGACACAGTTGGAGCAGGCACAGCTTCTGCAGAATGAAGCACAGCTTCTGCAAACTAGGACACGTCTTCAGGAATCACCATCACAGCCGCAAGGCCAGAGGATAGGGCGGCCTTCCATACCCATCCTCGAAGATAATCGTGACGGCCCCTTCCAGGACGGCACCTACTACTTCACGTAGGTGTTACACTATACTCACTCACCCGATTGTTTCGGTGGCTTTTATATTTTAATGATACTCAATAATTCTTAAAAATCCTAACAACAGTAAAAATATAATAATTCTTCACTTTGTACAATAATTTAGATTAATTTTCTAAGCCAAAAATTATCTAGACATCAAAAAGTTGCATTGTTATCGCCCGCCAGGTACTCTACTGGCAACGGTATCCTGAGGGAGGAGGGTGCCAGGCTCACCAGTCCTCTCACCAGTCACCGGATCCTATTCGTAAGTTCCCCTGGGGTACACACGCTGCCACCTGGGCCATGTGAGGTGAAGGATCCTCCCCTGGTGAGGTGATGCTCCCAGCAACCAGGGAGCTTTATGAGCTGCTTATCTAATCAAGCTCAAAATGTTTCTACTTTTGATCTGAAAACTCTAGCGTTACAGTAACTACACGTGGAGGAACTAGCAAAGTTTATTACGATTGTGATAGTCTTACATGTTTGATTTATAGCTAAGATCGTCCCTCTCACGGCCCAAGATTTCGTCTGCAACATTCTTCTTGGGTGAAATTCCTCTCGAGTGAAGTGGCTTTCAAGATCTGATTCTGTTTAACATCTTTTTACAACAGATTTCCATCACGTTCGCTTTAGTCGTCCTCACATGGGTTAAGTATTGTATATAGAGAGACAGGTTACAAGACACGTTGATACGCTAGTCCTCAGTCCTTACCCCTATTATCTCTCCTCCTCCATAACTAAATCCCGCACCAGGATTACTTTTTCGGGTAATTTTCCCTCCACTCAACGTGTTCCCAGAGGGTTAAACTGGTTTAATGTTATGTTCTGATTTGTCTCAATTTATCCTGTGTTAATTTAACAGCAGTGTCAGCAGCAATTGGGTCATTAAACATTCTTCTGCGCCATCAGGTACACGGCGCCTAACGGGGAGCTGATCATCATGGAGTACATCGCTGACGAGAACGGCTACCGCGCCTTCCCTGTCCGCCCAGGCAGGTGGGTACTGGCTCATCTCCCCCATCCTCTTCCTTCTCTTCCCACTACCTATATCCAGAATAACCCAATTAACTTGTCATATTACGTTTGATCAAAATATACATATAAAGCCCTGATTAATTCTTTATAACGTCAATTGTATAATTAATTTAATTTAAAGTTTGGTAGAAATCGATGATAAAATGAGTCGTCTTATATGAAAACAAACTTCAACAGAATGAAGTTGATTCTGAACTATAATTATCTTGAGGTAACTCTGTAATTAAACAAGACTTAAACAGCTACAAAGTAAAAGTTATCTAAGTTACATGTGTCACTGCGGATTTGACATCTAGTAGACCAAGAAAAACAATTATTTAGAGTCAAAGATGAAAATGTTTCTTTTTGATATGCTGTCCAGGCCCAGCCAGGTGCCACGCCCTCAGCGCATTCCGGTGCCCCCGCCCTACCGCCCACCCCTGCCCCAGTTCCTGCCACAAGCTCTCAGGGGTCAGTCCAACACATCCAGGAGGAACAATCGACCAGAAGGGAAGAACCTGGAGCAATCCTCAGGTTCTGAAGAGGATTTTGACTTCGGACCTGGATGACTCCTCGTCCAACCAGGCCGTGGTAGCCAGCCAGCCACTCAGCCTCGACATTCCGGGTTACGGATACTGACACTTTGCCTAAATTTCTTTAACGAACATCAAGTCAACTCGAAAATCTTAGGTCATTGTTGCTATTAGCATCTCTTTCGTAGTTTTCTTAATTAGCATAAAATTTTAATTATCTTAAGTCATATTCTATCGTTTCTTTGACTTACAGTATATCAGCAGTTAGCCAGGGAAAGGCTGCAGTCATGAAGTGAATCTTTGGCAGAATCGGAAAAATAATAACCTTGTGTTAAAAGCAACCACAGAGTCACACATATAACAGCCGCCTGATTCTTTTCACTTTTCCGAGTTACGTTCTCTTCCAGGTATTAACTGCTTAAAGGGTACAATGTATATCTATTCTAAATTAGAACTCTAAAGCTTTCAATAAACTGTATCACTGTTTAGTCTGCCTGCCCGCCCGTCACGCTCTAGCATCTCACTTTCGCCAGCTCTTACTTGGGGCTCCACGCTTTGCATGTCAATAAAAACACAGCATTGTGATCTTGAGTCTCATTATAACCTTCACTGTCTTCCCCATCTTTGTCTTGTGTACACTAGCTGCACTTTTTATGAGTTATTATTATGAAGATGTAAAAAAATAATCAAAGTTTGTCATTTTAAACTGTATGGTATTTACGGAAATAGTTTGTTTTAATGAGAAATTCTTGTTACACCTGAATAGACTATGAATGTATCTAAACCAGTAATATACACAGTTGGTTGAGCCTTGTGTACCCCTAAGCCAACAAGTCAACTCGTTCATTAGTAATTCTGCAGCTCAATTCAATTTCAATTTCAATAGTTTATTGCTTGATAGAGGAACCGGGATCCTTATGCTGTCACTAGGTACCCTGTACAATAACACCAGAAGCATCTGGCAAGTGACACAAGTATATATAAATATTATAAAGGGGCTTACTAAAGCCTAAGGAAGGAAGGATATTCCTTCAACACATCATTAATATTATTTACATAAAATCTGGCCAGTGTGGGGAGGATCATCGTGTCTCCGTCAGGGGGTCGTGGAGTAGTGGTCAACAAGCGTCACGGATGCGTTGTGTGTGGGGATATCTTAGGAGGTAGTGGACAAGGGTGCGGCGGTCGGGTCTTCTGCATAATGCACAAGCGCGTTGGCCAGGGGAGGCGAGGATACCAATCTCCAAAGCAAAGTCATACCCGATGATAATAAGGGCAGCAATCACGTCCCTTTTCCGCGACCCTTCTTATAGACGTACGAGAGGTCAGGGAGTTTACTGGGGACATTGTACTAGGTGGGCGGGGAGTCCAGGGGGATGGCTTCTTCCCGAGCTTCTCTCTGTTTGCGGCGAATTTGGGTCCTAAGTTGTAAAAGTGTTCGAGGAACAACGTAGTCAGGTGTGGCCTGAGCAGCCAGTCTTGGAACCATCTACTGCCTCATTCCTCAAGATACCGACATGAATTGGTATCCACAGTAATGTCACAGGACGGCCTGCATCCTGAAGTGTTGATGTTAACCCTCGTATTCGGAGGATGAGGTCCTTATTCTCCCCTGATCCAAATGCGATCCCGTCGAGAGCAGACCTGGAATCGCAGCAGACAAGCAAGGGACAGAAACCACTGGCCTCCTCCTCAGCGAGGAGGCCATCAAGGAGGGCTATCAGCTCGGCATGAGTGGAAGATGCTCCGTCAGAAACTCTGAGAGAGAGTTTGATAAGCTCAGGGGCACCAGGACGGGAGATGTAGACACCAGCCCCGGCCCTACCTGTAGCGGGGTCAACAGAGCCATCAGTGTAGAGGACGACCCTACCTGGGGACCAGTGGGCGATCCTGGAGAGGTGGTATATGCGCAGAATACCAGGGTTCACGTGGGATTTCGGGAAACCACAAATCTAGAAAACAGTGAGGGCAAACTATTTCGTAGTGAACTCGTGGAACAATCTGCCAGAGAGTGTTGTGACGGCACCGAGTGTGAGCTCTTTCAAGACCAGACTTGACCAACACTGGAGCAGGTTAAGATATATTCAGGCGCCAGTTCATGCCCGTACTTGTCAACAGTGCGTAACAAAGACGTGACCGACTGCCCAAGCGGCTGTCGAGCATATCAGTGGCGATAAGGATAGAGGTAAAAGTAAAATTGATAGTGCTACTTCTTAGCTATTATTTGAATAGAGGCGTCAAAACGTACAACATCTGTAGGTGTTAGTGAAGTGATGTGTACATATGATCAATACAGTGGAATGCTTAATAGGCCTAGTGCTTTCACTGGTGCTGTTTGGACGCAAAAATAATGTTTTAAAGTTTTCCCCAAAGTTGGTGTGAATCCTTGTTGTTTTAGTGACACCACAAGTAATTCGTTTTCTATATAACAAAAGCTATACACAGAAAATTTAAGTTTAAATGATTAACTATACTATTTTTTCATTGCATTATTTTTTTTCGTAGTGACTATTTCCACCGTCCGGTGAGTATGGCCTGAGACGCTGTCTTTACCATATGGTAGTTATAGTATGAGGCTACAATCACAGTACGGTGAAGAGGCGTCAATTCTTTTTAGATCTAGTGCATACATATACAGAATATTTAGTAAATGAAATTGTCGTGCAAGTTACTACCCATTTGTGAAATTATACAGGTCATGAATTGGTAAATTTAGCTGTCCAGACATGAACTGGGCAAGTTAAACCCTGCCAAATTTAGCTGAATGAATAAGATTTTATTTTTATGAAATTGGCATTTGTAAGAATCACCTTTATGGCAAATATTCAAAACATAATTAAAGCAATTTTTTTTTTTTTTTTTTTCATTGGGCACCCCTACATCCTGTGTAAGGTGAGCGCAGAAGCGTTAACAGCGACCAATAGGAAGCATGCTAAGTTCATGCTTGCCTGTCTCATGAGTTAGGGCGTAGAAGCCTGAAGAGTCAAGGGCGTAGAAGCCTGAGTCAATGGTTTATGTCATCAAGTTATTGGAAGCTCCAACAACTTGTCCCTGAATACGAATTCGCAACTTTCGATTTACAACAGGTACCTACTTTACTGCTAGGTGAACAGGGACTAATGGGGGCTAGGAAGTATGTCAAACAACTTCCGGGCTGGTGGAAGTTGTTTGGACTTACTTCCTAGCCCCCATTAGTCCCTGTTCACCTAGCAGTAAAGTAGGTACCTGTTGTAAATCGAAAGTTGCGAATTCGTATTCAGGGAGTTGTTAATTAAAAAAAAAAAGTAACTACAAGTGAGTGAAACTGAAATTTAGCTAAAATTTAAAATGTTTCAGTACAGTATGGAGGACATACGAATAACTCTTGTTTAACGTTTTCACATGACTTATGGCTTTGATATCGGCTGATGCAACGTAAGATATCCTGGACAATTTTAGCTGTATTTACTTTAATGAAAAAAATGTACTAAAAAATAAAACAAAGAATAATGTACACTCTCCCCAAAAAAGTATTGGCCCCTTTTCCCATCGATATAATGTGTCACAATGGACGAATATTTCCGATCACTAATTGTGATTCTTGCATTACGTCGGTAGGCCAGCCTTCCTTTCTTAGTATCTGTGAGGTTGCCAGTTATTTTTATGGCATTTGTTGTAATTATGGTGAATCACAGTGCTCCATCTTTAGTAGAATAATATAATGATATTAACGTAGCGAAAATATATCAACGGCAGACAAATAGTGGGTGTTTTCTTGGAAATCCCTGACCAACACTCGTACCCGAGGTGGCTTGGTCTTGGGTAACTGTTCGTCCGTTCTATATGTCACTTTAGTTTCTATGATATTCAGGGTAGTACCCGCATTCTTGTTTCCCAACAAGTCAGGCCAGATCATCCTCCATGTCTCCTCTCTCATCCTGTTGTGATCACCATTGTAATATCTGAACCTAGATTTGCTCTCGTCATGTGCTAAGCAACAGTTAGACCTGAAAGACAACAGCACGTGATGGCTTCTGCCGACGGGGACTAAGTGTTCCATCTTGGCCACAATTACCCTCCTCGTTAGTTATGATGAGATCCAGTGGTGTTTGTTCACCTCAATACTCGTAGCGAGTCGGAGCGTTAACATGTTGGAATAGGAAATTGTCTCTCACAGTTTCTACACAAAGAGTGTAATTCCATTTCTCCTGTCGATGTCGCAATAATATTATTGAAGTCGTCCATGACAAGGAAGTGGCGAGCGTTGAACGCCACTGTGTCGTCTATTAAGGCTGTCAAATTTCTTTCGTTTAATAAACGAATAAAGAGTACCTCTCCCTTTCATTTTAATTTTACACCATTTCGATTCTTCAAAAATTCACCCCCTTGCACCTTAACCTGGCTGGCTCTAAGGTCCTGTCTAGTATAAATAACCACACCCTTGTCTTATAGTGTGTTAAGCCAGAGGACCATGATGAACAGGAACAGTCCAAAGTTACAGTCTAGAAAGATAAATTATCACACCTGGACCTTAATGTTTCTACCAAGAGTCACCAATCCTCTCAAGTTTGTCAACATATGAATTGTGTAATTAACAGTGGCGGATCTGGGGATGTCCTGTGGGGTAAGGAAGGGGTGAGGGGGTCTGAAAGGGGGGGATGGGGGAGGAGGCGGGGATAACACGCATGCGTAATGCGTGTTTCCCGAGAGCCTTTATATAAAAACCCGTTACCATTTTAAAGTAAGGTGTCATTGGCAGAGTTACGAGAGCTAGTGTAAGGTTTCGATCATGTTTTTAGTGAGTAAAGCAATCAGTCGGTATAGTGGCTGAGGGGGAAGGTTGTCGCCACTGGGAAGGAGGATGGGGACTGCATCAGCCAGAGATCCATCACACTCGCTGGGGCTCCTGAACAATACAGTGGAAAACGCTTGATGAAGGAATTAAATTCTATGTTTACAAGTTTGTTTATTTGTGATGAAACATTTTTTTCTTTTTACCATAGAAGACTTAGTTTCTAAATCACATCACACGAGTTTAATTTGATGATGATTTATTGATGGTTTTTGACATTACCGATGAACCAACATGAAGATGAATTTTTTTATCGAAGATGTAACTCAAATTAAGACTGATCGTTGATATTCGAATGATAACATACACTAATGCCAGCAGTCATACCTCAATAACCAGTTTAACAGTGTCCTTCCGGTTGGTGGTTTTATACACAGTTTACCACACCACCACCACACAGCCAGCCTCATCTAAGATCCAAGACCCTTTACCTTTCAGCCAGGGGAAACCCGATCAACAAATTAAGCAATAATGTTGGTGTGATGTTTGCTGTACACCCAACGTGCAAACAATTTTTACCTTATTCAAAGAGTTTCTTCTTCATTATATGTACTGCAGGGGTTTGTGTACTGCCTGCATCGCCTCCCCCGGCCAGGGTACAATGGCGGCTGGAGAGGGTTTGGGTGACGTTTAATCATCGTTCTTGTGCCCCACGCTAAAAAAATTAACAATAATGAAGCAATACATGAGACGAGAATCACCGACATCAGTTTGGGACATTCCCCAGGTCTGGAGGCTGTTAAAATTCCCCACACAGATACGGATACAACCCCGTCCCCCACCCCCCACCCCACAACCCACAAACACTGACATGTAAATGGACACACATACGTATACGCACAAAGTACTGGCATCATCAATTATAATTTTCCCATTAGCACTCATGGTCTTGTTGTTCGTATCCGGGTTGTAAGAATGTGTCTATTTATAGCAGCTTAGGTTGACAGCAGCCACACGTTGGCTTCTTCACAAGACACACTGATGACCCCAGGTGAGTCAGTGACCGTCAAATGCCCCTCCCCCCCGCTCCCGTGCTTATAATCCCAACTTTAACCAAACTATTAGGATTGCAGCCCCTTTCTAATAGGCCCAAGTGATACTTGCTTATTGCACATTAGCAATCAAAGACAAAAGTCGTGTCGCAGTTTTGTCCGAAGATTAAATATAACTCGTGAAACATTATGAGAGCCCTACCACAAGGCAGAGCGCACCAGAAGTTTAGTTTTGCTATATGTTTTCACCTAATTTCAAGACACGACTTATGTCTTTCATTGTACACACAGATTCTTATGTGCGTTTAGTTAGTTTTACCTTCTGACTTTTCTGACTTGACTGGCGTGATGCAACAGACATGGAGAAACAAAGGGTAACATACGAGTCATAATGATATAAACAACCAATTATAATATCATAATTAGTGTATCCGATGACATTTAACACTGATGGAACATTTAACAAAAACACTTGACAAGTGAAAGATACAGACGCGTATAATAATTAACATCCGCGGGAGTTGTTGTGTCCCGAGATCCTCTTTACCTATTTTTTCCACTGAAGAAACAACTTCCTTTCATATCTGTTAAGTAAAGATATTGCTTTAGTAGTTCATGTTTTGAGGTAAATTTTCATTCTAGAAATATTTCAATATTCTATTCAACTCACATAAAATTTGCTCAAAGTAAAACGTCTTTCCAAGCTTACGTTTGAAATTGAATCTTGGACAATTCTAGTGTTGTGTCTAGCGTGTGCCTCGGTCAAACCCAATAGATGAACTGGGACCGATAAATTTTAAATAAAATACGTTATGCATATCTACAGTTCAGTTTGTGCATGATCTTTAGTACAAGTCCATCGGTTGTTGATGAACAGCTTCTGTAAAGTTGTAGCAATCAGTATGAGGTACAGATGAAGTAGAGAACAGTCCAGAAACACACACTCTCTAGATGCCCCACGGGAGGTAATTATCACAGCTTCCTTGGTCTTGGGGAGAGTGGTGATGTTATCAGAACACTCATATCGTTATCATTCAATTATTTTCATCTTATTCTTACATAAATTTACGTAATCATTCGCTGCTTCACCCATCAGCACAGAGTAACATAATCAATAGCTCACTGAGACACAGGATGATCAAGCAAAAAACTCCTCACCGCTACAGAATGAATTATACTACAACTTTGACCCTTTTCCTCATATTGCCCAATGTTTACACTCTACTGTTTGTGAGCAAAAAAGACAACAGGGCGCGAATATCTTCAAGGAAATGTGACCTGAATGTCCTTGTCGTTATTTTCGGCAGGAAGCAATGTGGAGCAAAAACCTAAGTCGGTATTATAGAGAATAGACCGGGATATTCCCCAGCGCCTCACGCTGCAGGCGATTATCATCCAATTGGTTATGGTTCTCAGTAAGACATACTCTGGCCGGCGATGTGACAACTTCATGAACAGTCGTCTTTAAATTATGAAGGGTAGATAATTGTTTTCCGAGAGAATGATTATACGAAATTCAGAAACTTACTTGATATTAACTGAGGAATAACCACTATGGCGGGGGAACTATTATTTTGTTGACAGTCATCCGTCACACCTGATAACCTCACTGTCTTCGAAGTCACCATGAACTCCGCTTCCCCTGTTGGACGCTGTAAGGCTTCTACGCTTGGCCTTACAAATAGGAGTTGACCAATAAACTAGCCCTGCAATGTGTAGGGGGAGGAGGTAAATCTGAAAATTCTGAAATATGTCTGAAGCCTCAAAAAGTCCCGGTTTTCCTTATAGTACATACACACACACGCGCGCGCGCTCTGACGACCCTGACATACAAATTCTTAGTCAGCAACACATTCTGAGGTTCCGAGAATTTTGGTCGCAACCGAACACCAACATCCTCCTCCCAGACCGTGTAGTAAAGTCCTTAAGGTCATGTCGAGGTTTCATGGCGTTAAACAACTTCCTTTTGCAGCTGGTAAGAAGAATTATTAACTTATCTAGAAGACAGTCTGTAAGGGTTTTATATAGTGTTCGAGACTCTTACACCGTCAAACACATAACTCGAAACTAGTCTTCATCTGCCCGGAAGGTGAGAGGAAAAATATCAGTCCTTTGTTTTGTAGAGCTTCGTATTTTGCCTTGTGTTTCGTGACCTGAGATTCAACCATTGCGAGATCTTTTATAATGTGCTTCATCATTTTATCACAAACCTTACCACTTTTTGCCTACGATTCTGAACAATAAATATTCTCCCTTAAAATAATACCTACACACCTAAGTGCAAACAAATACCAATGGAGGAATATGAAGACATACGTTAAACCCCCAAAAGGAATAAACATGCAGTTGTACAATATGAAGGGAAATGATTTATCTTCAACATAACAATAGGTTGGATTTCATTCTTGTGATGAAAAGTATGTGGTCCTTCTTCCCCCAATCACACTTGAGGACGACATAAAAACCTGCTGATAAGGCGAGGCATCGAGGAGGACGAGGAGGAGGAGGATGCAGTGAAAGGAGATCTATAATATGCATAGGCTTCGATTATTCAGAGATGAGACGAACCCAAAGGTGATGCCAGAAGTTAATAACCTCTTAAACCGGATTCTAGCTTATCGTAGGATAAAAGTCTTGACGAGGAGGACAAACAGGTAAGATAGCCGTGAGAGACGACCATGTAGTCTCAGGTTTATTATGGTACTGTGTTTTCTGTTGTGTATAATGAAGAGGAGTGATAATGTGTATGGTGAAGTTTGCGGAGCTGAACACCGAGAAGGGAATCTACAGTGGTTACTTACTGTTGAAAATATAAACAAATAACACTGAACACAGATTATAGACCAGAACTTCGGTAATTTGGGTAATTCAGATTTGGTATTGTCTGAATGATCGGTATAATTAAACCAGTGTAAAATGATAGATAAAACACGAGAAGCGTGAGAATATTCAGTGGTCGATTGAGGTGGAAAACCCGAGTGTGGACGTGAAGAGGACAAATAATTTCGGGGGAGAGAGACAGAGTATGTAATAATAATAATAATAATAATAATAATAATAATAATAATAATAATAATAATAATAATAATAATAATAATAATAATAATAATAATAATAATAATAATAATAATAATAATAATAATAATAATAAACGGTTTATTAATAGAGTTGCAGCCGGTGGCTGAAAATATATAAACTTACATTTGATTTAGACATATGATATGCGTTGAATACATTTACAGGCTGTACAGTACATAAATCAGAGTTGTTTATTATTTTAACAATAGATGGGTAGTGCTATTCTTATATCTATCAGTGCGGGCTCTTATGGGCTGAATTTTTGTAGTGGCGGATTGCACGAGGTGGGCGGGGACTGCCGGTGGCAGGAGGTGGCGATGACGAGGAGGTGCAGTAGTCCACTAAACCTTTAGTGCTTGGTGGAGGTCACTGAGGATGGCATTTCCAGTGTGGAGAGCGTGATGTAGCAATAGTTCTGCCGACATGATTCTGCAGGCCCTTTTGTACCTTCTCTAGCCGACGTTGTTGGGTAGAGTTGAGAGAAGCCGACCAGGCTGGTGCCGCATACGTTAGTTTGTGTGTGTGTGTGTGTGTGTGTGTGTGTGTGTGAGACAGAGTGAGTGCAGCTGACGGACCATAACCCACAGTGTACGTAGCGGCTGTTCTGAGAAAGATGTCTCAGTGATCAAGAATCTATTCACTTATGGCAAAATTCTCAACCTTTAAAAGTATACACTCGAACAATATATAATTGAATCTGACACTGTCAAAGACGTCAGGCCACCTGTCTTATTGCATCATGAACTTAATAAATACTACATTGAATAAGGGGTGCTTGAGGACATTCTTGCTGTTTATCCAAAATTTGCTAGCCCACACTGATTAGTCTTCAATTAGAATATGATGTCCAATGTATATGAATCACTGTAGTGCATGGCAGTGAACAGTGATATCACCCACATTACTGACCTATATATACTGTTAATGAATATCATGTATTCCTTTGTGTATGAACCTCTGTCCTGCATGGCAGTGAACAGTGATATCACCCACATGACTCTGACCTATATATACTGTTAATGAATATGATGTATTTCTTTGTGTATGAACCTCTGTCCTGCGTGGCAGTGAGAAGTGATACACCTCAGTGTCAAGACCTATCTGAATTACTCAGAATAGGCGAACAGTACTCCCAGCTTTGTCAATAAATTTGTTAAACTTAAAAAAAAAGCTATCACTCTACATACACGAGTTATGGGAGGCGTGAAGGTCTCTAGGATGAGATGATGAGCGAATTGGAAACTTAAGGTCATGGGAAATACCGAAAACTACAAATAAAAGACGTAAAAAACAAAGGTTCAGTTTCATGAGTTCATTTTTTTCTTCTTTTGTTCTTTATACTACAATCAATTACTGTTATGTGAAACTAATTTATGTTAAAGTCACTCAAAAATAGTAAAATAGGCTTAAGTTAAATATTATAGATAACTTTACATGACACTTGACGGAACATAGTATCTAACACGTAAAGAGTACAATAATTACCTGCACATTAATTGCTGAAGAAATGGGCATCTATGGTTAAGGGTACAAGTGAGAGAAAAGATGGAGGTGTAGTTATTGAGGTGAGAGACAAAGTGAGGGAGTAGCAACTGAGGAGGACAGTGGAGTAGCCACTGAGGTGAGAGACAAAGTTAGGGAGTAGCTACTGAGGTGAGAGACAAAGTGAGGGTGTAGCTACTGAGGAGAGAAAAGGAGGGAGTAGCCTGAGGTGAGAGATAAAGGAGGGAGTAGTACTGAGTGAGAGACAAAGTGAGGTAACTACTGAGGTGGAGACAAAGTTAGAGGGCTACTTGAGAGACAAAGGGGAGTTACTGAGGTGAGAGACAAAGGGAGGTAGTTACTGAGGTGAGAGACAAAGAGGGAGTAGCTACTGAGGTGAGAGACAAAGTTAGGGAGTAGCTACTGAGGTGAGAGACAAAGAGGGTGGTGTGACTGAGGTGAGAGACAAAGTGAGGGAGTAGCAGGCGTGAGAGACAAAGAGGGTGTAGCACAAGTTGAGAGACAAAGTTAGGGAGTAGCTACTGAGGTGAGAGACAAAGTGAGGAGGTAGAACTGAGGTGAGAGACAAAGTAAGGGAGTAGCTACTGAGGTGAGAGACAAAGTTAGGTGTGGTAGCTACTGAGGTGTTTCTCCAGGGTGTAGCAGGAGGGCTGAGTCATGAAGCAGGACAGAACTGGGTAACCTATATGATGATTCAGGTTCATTGAGCGCCGCGGGTCAGCAGGAAGGGGGCGGGGAGACATATGGTGGATGGAAATAATTGTTTTTACGAAACGTATGCTTTGTTTATTTCCCACCCAGCCGTCCGATCAGTGTGTGTGTATACAAATACTTATGTTGGTATTTGTATATCCATGTAACTTAAATGGCAGTGTGTTCTATTAATTACACGCACGCACGCACGCACGCACGCACACGCACACACACACACACACACACACACACACACACACACACACACACTCTTAACCGTTAATTGTTATTACTATTTATTTATTATTATTATATGTGTATCAAAGTCAATGGGAATAATTGTCCTATTAAGCCTTATAATGCAAGGGAGGTGTGCTACAAGGTGAGAGAGGTGAGGTGTAGCTACTGAGGTGAGAGGGCAGGTGAGTGTAGCTACTGAGGTGAGAGACAAAGGTGTAGCACTGAAGTGAGAGACAGGAGGTGAAGCTACTGAGGAGAGACAAGGTGAGGTGTAGCTACTGAGGTGAGAGACAGAGAGGTGTAGCTACTGAGGTGAGAGACAAGGTGTGGGTGTAGCTACTGAGGTGAGAGACAGAGGAGGTATACTGAGGTGAGAGACAAGGTGAGGGTGTAGCTACTGAGGTGAGAGACAAGGTGGAGGTAGCTACTGAGGTGAGAGACAAGGTGAGGGTGTGGCTACTGAGGTGAGAGACAAGGTGAGGTGTAGCTACTGAGGTGAGAGACAAGGTGAGGTGTAGCTACTGAGGTGAGAGACAACGTGAGGGTGTAGGCTGAGGTGAGAGACAACGTGAGGGTGTAGCTACTGAGGTGAGAGACAACGTGAGTCAATAGCCAATCAAATGAGACAGATTATGAGTCAACAATTGGATGAGTCATAGTCATTTCTGAATAAAAAAATCCCCAGTAGGATGATGATGGCAGGAGTAATCAGCATAGCACATATCCCCGCGAGTCACGAGGTGTGTTCAGGTTAACGGCCAGGTATTTATTTCCCACTAGTGCTCAAGGGCAAACACGGCGACAGGTGATCCTTACTGTTAATACGTAAGGAACAGACAAGACAAGACAAGACAAGACAGTTAGACAGACTAGACAAGACAAGAAGACAAACAGACAGACAGACAGACAGACAGACAGACAGAACAAGACAGATACAATTAACGAAAAAAAAAAAAGCAACAGGAAATCGCCAGAAATGACATTAACGCTTTAGACTGAATGACTGAAAAACAACCGAGAAATAGAAATCAGCTCTGAGAAGAAGACTGAGGATTTCCTTATATGTCGAGCACCAGTTTACCAAGAGGGTGTATTACCTGGCTCTTTTCCTCAACTTGTTATTTTGGTTAAGGATTTAATTAATTATCAACATAGAGAAGCATAAAGGAAAAAGTTCAATGGTTTAGAAAGACTTAAATGGTAGAGTTTTATACACTGTCGGTATCTAACACAGACATCGAGAGAGAGAGAGAGAGGAATTAACCTTGACTTTTGTATCCAGCACCAGGGACTCACAACACCTGCTTTAATACGCACATAATACTTGATCTACCAAATTAGAAAAAAAAAACACAACAAAAATATGACCTCGGGAAATTTCGAATCATGAAGTATAATTTACTTTTACCTGCCAGGACACAAGAGGAGCCTGCCTCCCTCAGTCTCTCTTAATTTGGTAAAAAAGAGAGCAATTTTACGTTGAAAAAACATGATTCCTGTATGAGTGGAACTTCCGTCATCTGAGAAAGGAGTTGGTGAAGAAGAGGGTGACATTGTGTTGTGGGCGTGTGTGTGTGGATGTGGGTGGTGGAGGTAGTAATGGGGGTAGTGGTGGAAATGGGTGTAGAGGAAGAATTGGTGCTGGTGTTGATGGTGCTCGTGGTATTCCCCCTGCGAGGAATCGGGTAATTCCTCTCTCAACTGTTGCTTCACCTTGCCACACCACCACGTGTCGGAAACCTGTGTGCTGCGTTATCACTGTTGATTTGCTGTTTCATTCTATATGGAGGACAGAATTGTACGTATGTATGTATGTATGTATGTATGTATGTATGTATGTATGTCATCGTGGTGGTGTGTCTATGGATCACCGGAGACCCTGTTCCTCCCCTTCCCTTAAGCATACACACACTCGTACATAACCCGTATATACCCCCCCACCACCACGAAATATGGAAATAAGGTATAATCTGAGACGTCTGTGTTGAGATACCGTTGCCAAAACAGTATGAAAGCACGTTTTAAGTTGCCATGGGAGAGAAGAGGAAGGGAATCACGCGAATAATTAGACACCTGATGATTAAACAACCTAACACTAACGTAAACCTAACCAAACCTAACCAAACCTAACCTAACCTAACCTGTTTATTCATTTAATATCTCCTTATTCCCTGTTAGATTTGTTTGTTATATATTCAGTTACTTAAATTTCATTGCTTATCGTTTTATATTTCTGCTCCCAATTTATCATATCTCTCTCCTTGCTTCCTGTTTTATCGTATACAATATAGACGTAAATGTTGATCGTGTGTGTGTGTGTTTAGCTGTGTTCAAGGTCTCAGGTGATATATAATTGCGGCAGGTTTATGTCTGTTAAATACAAAAAAAGAAGGTTGAATTCTTTGGTTGTAGTTCTCACATCTATCTTTTACGTTGATTTAGTGCATAAGATTCTGGCAGCCTGGAAGCGGTCTTTTCTCTAACGAGGAAACTCCATTCTTGAATCTATGGGAATCGAACGCGTTTATCTTTAACTTGCGGTGTGAATACTAAGTTGTATGTATCAGGAATTAATATAACAGACCAGTCAACTTTTTCGATTTCAACAGGAGTTTCCCGTTATGGAGTCAAGTTTCTGATCTCCCGATACACGACCAGAATATACAGATTTCATTCTCCTTTTAACAATTTAACAAAAAGAACAGAGTCGCAAAATTCATCTTGACAGAGCGCCAACCAGGATGTTATACTCTGTTGTGTAGTTCCTTAACCAAAACAGTAATCATTAGAAATGTACTATTTTGAAGTGTGTATGTTGATGACTCCCCCTTAGAGCCTCTTTTGGGAGATAATTGTAAGAGTCTGAACACTGAACACTGTGTGTGTGTGTGTGTTGCAATAATCGCTGTACATCATTATCAAATTATACCTAGTCGGAAAAAATGAACTTCTTATATATCGTGTCTTTTGGGGGTAAGATGTTTGACCTTGATCGTACATTGTTCTCTGACGATGATTGTGCAAGCCGCCCAGCAACAACCTAAGAACCTGTATTGAATCTCATATATACACTGGACAGGAGGAGCTATGTACATCTGTAAGAAGATATCTATTGTTATGAACTTGGGCAATGTTCATAACCTCACCTTAATAACAAAGGTCACAATTCACCTGTGGGCGGCGGGAGGGGGTGATGGAGGCATGGCACACACAGTATACCAGTATTCCTCCCAATATTACTCTAGTTTATTCATCTTTTTTCTGCTACCTTCGGGAAATAAATGAATTCTGATTTCTTAATTTTCTAACAGCCAACATGTGACGCGAAAGTAATGTAATGTTTCGGGTTATTTTACAAAGGAAATTATTACTTTTTTCGACGGCCAGTTGGTCAAGCAGGAGCAGTGGTTATCCCGAGGCCCGGCAGACACGACTTGTAGTTTCCTATCCCAGCGGCGTTAATCATTACGGCACCTTCACAATAATATCCTGCATCCGGCTGGAAGCCCCCACATGCTTACATCAAGTTGGTACTGCTATGGTTACAGACACAGGGTGGTACTGGTATGACCACAGAAACAGGATGATACTGGTATGGTCGCGAACACAGGTATAGATACTGAGAATCATTATTACCAGAATTAGAGATCACCTCTTCTAGGGTAAGTCCCGCAACCATCAACTGTGGTAAGAAAAAATTCGTGGCAATTTGCATACGTTACGTTGGGCAGTCCAGAAGAATCATCAATGTCAACAAGTGATTTTCCGGCCTGTTACTGCTTCACTTGGTTCCCCACTCGTACCAGGTGAGCTTGACTGCTTCGTGTACAAGAAGGTTAAAAGGTGATGCTGTCAGTTGAATGGTTAAAGACGAGCAACATTACAAGAGTCTATTTCCTAGTAGTATTGACCGAGAACTGCATCTGATCTACCCACACACCATACCCACACCACCACACCACCCCACCCCCCACCCCCAACACACCCACCCCCACCACACCACACCACACCACACATCTTCACCATAAAAACAGAACCACTAAAGGTTATTTACACTCAAAACATCAATATTTAACCATCTCTTATATCCGTGTTCGACCGACTTATAAAAACACGTTATAAAAAAAATCTTTAAAGTCCTAACATGACTAACGATGCATACTAAGAAGTCACATACCTTCAAGATGTTAATCAATAATGTATCAGCCTCCCCGGGATGCTCACCTGCGTTAACTACCGGCTTACCTCCGCCAGTCAACATCCATAGCTCAACTGCTATGGTGTATTTCTTTTTTGTTCATGGGATTGAAGGTCAAGATTTTTTGTTCGGTGGTTACTTGTGGTGGAAGCCAGGTACGGCGTGAGGTAGAGGGGTGAAGGATGGGGCTAAGAGGTGGGGTTAGGGTGTTAGTGGGGGTAGTAGTGGAATTGGGATGTAAGTGTTAATAGGGGGTGGTGGTATTGAGAGTCGGGGTGGTGTTAGTAGGTGTGGGGGTGCAATTGCATTTAAAATCAGGAGGGTTGGTGGTGGTGGTGGTAACGAGGGGCGGGGTCGTAAAGTGAAGGTTGGGGTGGTAGGTGTTGCAGTATAAGTGGTTAGTAGAAGAAAAAAAGTGGTGGTGGGCGGAGGGGGTGGGTAGAGAGGTGGAGGAGAAGTGAGGGTTGAGATGGTCGTGGTTGGAATGACAAGTTCTGTGCTTTAAATACCGAGTGCATGTTACTTCTACAGACCAGTAGTGGTGTTGGCGTTGTCGGTGAGGAATAATCGAGGATCTACTTCCTTAGCGGGTGTCCGTCCCAGGGATCTTTCATCACCTTCCTTTACACTACCCTACAGTACAAGGTGAGTGGAGTTTACCCTGAGATAGAACGACGACAGAAAAAGACACCGCCACAGGTTACTGAATAGACGTACTAGTTGTTCTGCTTTGTGTATAGTGGACTAAATACATATGGGTTGGTAGTGAAGATAGTCTCCCTCTAAGCCACGTGTAGCTATTCGTATAGATGGTCTCCAATTAAATGTGTTACATGAGGTATTATAAAAAGTGAATTTAGCTACAATCTTATGATTAGTTTAGCGATAAGAGATTTTCACACTAGATACAAACAATAATGATCAGATGAGACCTAAATTGTTCATATTTTTATGACTGTTAGTAGACAACTATTTTGAACACTCGTTAATACACCCAAGTCTTTGTTTAACTCAATGTATTAATCACGAGTGAAAGGTATCCGCTGGCATTGTCCTTGAGTGGATTAAGGAAAAAAAAAACATTTAACGAGAAAGTGAAGAGAAATATGCGATTCGTAGATTTATTTTCTTATAATTCTTTTGACTGATAGACCAGAGAGAATAATAAAACAGACTTGTACAAAATTCGTCTTAGAAATTACATTATTGGGTGGCTGGGTGAGTGAGTGAGGTGTGAGATGGCAATACTTTATACGTATACGCCCCCTTTTTTTTTACGAGCCAAACATGTTGTTGATATTTCCGAATTTTGGCAGATCTATTTATTTGTCGATTCGTTTAGGAGCGAACTAAAGGCTGATATAAAGTTGTTCTTATCTTTTAGAAATATTTTGGTTAAGGTAAAAAAATTATGCTTTTTAAAGTTTATCTTGGACAATGGCGATTATTTAAAGAGTTTTTAATCACTATAACAGAATACGTCCACACACGAGAGAATTAAAAAAATAAATAAAAATGACAGTACACAGGCACAGAAACACGACAAAAATATATCCTATATAGATGAAAAAACAAAACCAAAAACACCTAAGTACACTCACGTCATTTAAAAAAAAATACATATAAATGAAAAACAAATAATAAAAAAACTATGTCGAGTTTCGGAACCAGAGAGCGAGTCTCGTGTACCTTGAATGACGCGCAGACACTCAGGTAAAATTCCCAGGCTTAAATAAATATTTCTGAACAGCTTTCTGGAGTCACGATTAGCCAGAAGTAAAACTTCTCTCACTTCACACCACTCGACCTGCACGTGAAGAGATAACTGTAAACATATTTTGAATCACGTGAAGATTAGCATGTTTATTTCACCAGTATAGGAGATGTAAACAGGGAAACCAGATACCAGATGAACAACGATGCCATAGAGAAATCCGACTGCGAGAGAGATTTAGGAGTAATGATAAGTAGGAACGTCAAGCCAAGTAAACAATGTGTTTTTGCTCGTAACAAGGCTAATAAAGCACTTGGGTTCATACAAAGGAGTGTTAGTTACAAGACTAGCGAGGTCATCCTAAAACTGTATCCTGCGCTTGTGAGACCACACCCGGATGCAGTTCAGTTCTGGTCACCGTATTACAGGATGGATATAAAATCATTGGAAAGAATTCAGAGGAGAATGACAAGACTAATCCCGCATTAGGAACCTTGAGTATAGAGACAGGTTGAAGCATCTTAATTTGCACTCTCTAGAGACGTAGAGCGAGGGGGACCTGATAGGGGGTGTATAAGGGAAGTCACTAAACAAAGGGGACATTACAAAGGTACTCAAACTATCCAACCAGAGCGAACCCGTAACAATTGTTTTTAATTAGACAAATTTAGATTTAGGTGAAATAGGTAAACACCAGTTTGGAAACAGAGTAGTGGATGAATGGAACAAGTTACCAAATATCATCATTAACTCGAATACGCTGACTAGCTTCAAACATAGGTTGGATGCTTATATGAGCAATAGGGGTTGGGTGTAAACGGGACTTTGCAGTATGGGCCAATAGGCCCGCTGCAGTTTCCTCCATTCTTATGTTCTTATGTTAACACTCTAACGCTACCTAGAGGGGTTAGGTTAGGCTAAGTTAGGTAAGGTTAGGGCGTTTAATCATCACGTATCTCATATCTTAACCAATAAATGACATAAAAGAAAGATAAGAGCATTTAATAATAACTGAAAACGTAAATAAAATCACTACGGGACAATAAGAGTGAATACCAACCTTGTTCCCTCTCTCGTATACCTCCCCACACCTTATCTCTCCCCACAGTCCTTCCAGAGCCCTCCCACGATGCTTATTTGTCTCACCCACAATCCTCTTACAGTATATGTCTGTCTCTCCCACAGCCTCCGGTAGTGACGATGGCGTGGGTCAACTATGGTCTGCTGTCTGCTGGTGCTGTTCGTTCTCTTCTGTACACCCACACTCACTGGTCAGTTCCCTCCTATGTACTGTACTAACAACGTGTATTATATTGTAATCTAGATGATGTTCTTACGGTTTTATGAATGTTCTTAAGATAAATGTTAACCTTACCAAATCTAATCCAAGTCACCTTTCCCTTACCTAACCTAACTCAAAAACAGTGTACTGTGTTCCAGCAATAAACAATAGTGCCTTGGAGTAAGCCCTAATCTCACTCCCTCACTCTTCTCGTGTTTACAGTGGTCAGTTCCTTCCCGAATCCTCAGTCGCACAAGATTGCTGGAGGGAAAGATGCTGTAAGGCCTAGCGCGTGCTTATGGAGAGTTTATTATTATTATTATTTGAGAGAGAGAGAGAGAGAGAGAGAGAGAGAGAATCACTTCGCAGGAATAACCTTATCAAACTGACTCTCTCTCTCTCACCCACCTTGACAAAAATAAATTAAAATGACTCACAACCTAAAAACGAAAATGTGAATACCAACAGTGAATTAATATCCTGTCTTCCTCTCCTGCAGGGGGTACTGACGTGGCATCCAAGCAACTCAGCCTCGTCACAACTCCGCCCCGCCTATCGTGGTCGGTCCTAGGCTAACCAATACCAGACCTCAACCTACTCAGTACTATAGACCTTGGTGGCAATCCCGAAGACCACAGGCGTACTATAACTGGTTCTAGAGAGTGTTCAGGTTTCATTAATCTACTACAATTGGTTCTATAGTATGTTAATGGCTCACTAATCTACAACTGGTGCTAGGAAGTGTCCATGTCTCGTTGATCTTCTACTACAACTGTTTTTTAGATAATGCTGGACTCCTGATAGGTTATGGCAGTTTTACTTTCAAGAAAAATGGAAAACTGGTTGTGAATAAAATGGGCAGACGGATGGAGTGGTTATTACTTATGATAATAATAATAATAATAATAATTCTACTACTAGTACCGCAATAATAATAATAATAATAATAATAATAATAATAATAATAATAATAATAATAATAATAATAATAATAATAATAATAATAATAATAATAATAATAAATAATAATAATAATAATAATAATAATAATAATAATAATAATAATAAATACCTCATACACACCATCTACAGTAAAAGTTAAACAGGGACTGAGCCACAAGCGTCATAGAGTACAGGTAACATGTAAGAATTCATAAAAAAACGTCTATCGTCTGTTTTGGCCTTGAGGAATATTTAGTCTGGACCGGAAATGATGAAATTAAAAATGTGTAATATCAGTCATCCTGGCACACTGACGTCTGCTGGCGTTTGGTTAGCGTCAGAGCGGTGATGATGCAAAGACTTCCTATAATGAGCGGCGGTTACTTTTCGTTTATACGTAAAATCGATAACCCTACTCCCTTCAGCTTGTGTTTATCAGTCACCAGTTGGTGGTTTTAGGTATGATTCTTGGTAAGCTTGTGGCTTGTATCTTGTAATAAGCAATTATGGGTTGACGTTTGTTTTATCTTGCTAGTCAGAGAAAAACCCAATGTCAGTGTACCCGAGACAGACAACGGATGTACAGTAAAGGGTGTTCTAAACGTTTCAACTTCCATATCGATGAGTTGAATACCTTTTCACAACGAGAGCATTAAAAACAACACACAGGGATTGAGAATTTTGTTAAGAGCAGATTACATGATTGCATACAAGAATAATTGATATCTGTATGTAAATTCATGGCATATATTTAGTCATCTGTAGATATCAAAGTTTAATGGTGAATTTCCTTATAAGAATGGACTACTGGTACACCTCTTAAGAAAACAACTTTTTTTTTTCCAGTTGCGGTAAATACAGACTTCTTGTATAGTTATGTGTTAAACCATTCATGTACTGTATTGGCTATTGTTCCGGGCTTATGGTGGAAATTTCAGGAGATAAAGGTAAAGAGAGACACAGTTACTTGAGGATACATATTAAAATTTACATGAAAAAAATAGTCTTTGTTTTAGAGACTAGTTCTGTCTCCGAGTCTTTCAGAAAATAGTCTTTGTTTTAGCGACTAGTTCTGTTCGAGTCTTTCAGAGGAAGTACCGTGTGATGTACAGTAGCTAAAAAAAACTGTCTGTGCATACTTTGTGGGAAACAATATGAGACCATGGAAGATAAATTTTGTATATGAGGGCTGTCACTAGTCACACATAAAATTTCGGAGCAGATCGACCCCCCACCTGCGCAGATTGTTTTAGTTGTTTTAGCTACTGTACGTCTTAATTGTTATCAACTTAGGATCACGTAAAGATTAGTTAGCCCAGTTTATTTCACCTGATAATTAATCACCCTAACGTTAATCTAACGTACCCCAACGTAACGTAACCTAACATTACGTAACAGAATCTAACCTAACCTAACCTAATCTAATCGAATGTAATCTAACCTAGCCTAATCTTATTTACCCTAACCCCTCCAAATAGCATTAGGGTCTTTAATCATCATATGAAATATCGTCGGGTGCCTAATCTTCAGGTGATAAGGACACTTATTAAAGCATGGAGCTCCATATTAATCCTCTCTGATTTGTATCATCAATAAGTTAATTGATAGATTACAATGCAGACGTTGGTTAGGGTGTGACAGTTGCCCCAACTTTGTCCTACAATGCTGTTCAAAATTTTGGTGTTGCATATTGACATAAAAAATACCCACGTGCAATTTTTTGAAGATTCATGCATATTTGAGTGAGCACCAGCAATTTGAAAAATAGCGATTTTGCTTATACGGCATACGCGCCTATATATGAGATTACACAGCCATCATAGGGATATTAACACAAATCATTTGCCTGTCTTAATTAAAAGCTGTTATCACTAACACAAAAGTTAATCATTCATATTCTCTCATGGTACATTAAGGGATTTTTATCATATATTCACAAGGTATTATTTTTCTAGAGCAAAAACCATGATTTCTGTTCGGAAATAGATGATCGTTTGCGCTGATTAGGAACGCAGGGTCTGTCATTTTCAACTACTTGAAGGACTTCTTGAAGCGCTCCTCATCTAGCAACATTAAGAAAGTCATGGCAAAGTTTTACCACGCCCTGCAGCCTCATTGACGACCTGAAGCTTGTCCACAACCCATTTCATGTTCAGGTAGTCGTGATGATCCGCGCATTCACTGGCTGGACTGTGGAGAAACTGATAGGGCAATGGTGAAGAACCGGCTGAGTCAGGCCCAATTAGGTCCACCAGGGCAGTGCCACTTTCTGGGACAGGGGAAGATATGGCTTTCATAGCCCCATGATTGAGCCCGACTCTCTTAGTAACTTCAGTGCCTTCATGGCAAGAAGGGCCTTCCTCATCTCCTCTTTTGTCCTTTCTTGTACTTGGGACGAGAACAAAGCCAGTGGGGCCAACTCCTCAGTTAGGTACCAAGTGTGTGTCTACCGAGTGCCACACGTGCTTTGTCAACTATTGTGGCGTCATAGGGCAAATTCAGCCAAGGTTTCGACCAAATTCAAGTCATTCAGTGGCGCACTTGCTGGAACAGGGCAAACAATCCACCATGGGACATAAACAACGACTGTGAACACCGCAAACCGTTCTAACTTGCTGATTTGACTTTTAGTCACAACCTCGGCTTTGAGGAAACTGCTCTTTGATCTGGCCTGACAAAGAACAATCTTGAGGGTATAGAGCAGTTTAGCCATCCACCTTTGCTTGTGAAGTGCGCTGGGGTAGACCAGCGTGAAGTTCACTGGCTCGGATCCTTTAGTTACAAGCAGCAGACAAAAGCTCTACCAGCTCCTTTAGTCGCCACGTGTAAATGGTTGGGCTAGAGATTCACGGAAAGAAGTCAGCCATCTCCTGCTGGCGCTCCTCAAACACTCAGGCATTGCGGGGGTAGTAGTATTTCATTTTCATTGTACACCAGTTGAGAGAAATGGGTCTTGAACCTAGAAATGCAATTATTGGGATTATTGTATTTCGTACTAATCTATAATATTGTTTTAGGTGTATTAAGATTGATATGATCGATCATTTGCTTGGTGTTAGTATATCTTATAAGTCTAATAAAAGAAATTCCACTAAATTTGTTCATTAGATAATAATATTCCTTGTTATTTTGTAAAGCCGACGGTGCTAGCTCAAACATGCACCGATCTCCAAGAAAATTTACAGGGATGTTTCTGACTAAAACGTTGAGCAGCATTGTAGGACGATTTATTTTTTTATTTTTGGATGGCAACTGTTACACCCTAACGTTGGTACGAAATGGTCAAAGATGGTGTCTGGGTGAAACAAATGAGTGATCCTCTATTTCTATCTACACACACACACACGTAATGTTCACTAATCTGTATGTTCACTGTATGTTCCTTTACCTTTCTCTAATGAAGACTTTTGTTAAACCACCAATGTATGTAATAAGTCATTTATGACCAATGTATATTTTCAGCCTTCGGGCTGCAGAACTTTTTCAATAAACCGTCAATTATTATTATTATTATTATTATTATTATTATTATTATTATTATTATTATTATTATTATTATTATTATACACGCGCGCGGGGAAGCGAGTCCTTTCCACCCACGCGGGAAGCAGGTTCCCCCACGCACACATACCACACACGACCCCTCCCCCTCCACACCTTTCCTTGTAATGAGTTTTCTGTACAGTTCAGTGAAATTTAATTCAAAATTACACCTTAGGAAGATAAAGAGCGTGTGGTGGCCCGCCTGGTGGTGGGGGGGGAGGTCAGAGGAGGAGATACGAGAGGGAGGAGGTGCTTTGGGAGGATATGAAGGGGGTGGGAAGAAGATGCAGGGGTGACAAGGAACTGCAAAGAAGCTGCAGGGGGAGAGATGCATAGATGGGAAAAGGATTGCAGAGGGAGGAGGTCTAGGGTGGGGAGGTTAGAGGCCGGCCCACAGAGTTAAACATCTCCTGCAGATGCCGGAATAGCTCGTCCCTGTGAAGGGAAAAGAATTTGGAGGAGGAAACGGGTTATGGCTGTGTATCCAAGAGACCACACAATCCGACAAGTTAATAATATTTAATACACATATAAGTTTTATAGTACGAGATTAAATAAAAAAAACATCTGGAATTATGAAGGTAACACCGAGTAAGAAAAGTGTTAGTGTTTCCTAGTAGAACTTGACAGAAGGATCGAATACCGCCATCACAGTATAACAATCAATGCCACAATATCCTGGCCATAAGGGTCTGTTATACACACACCCTCTCTAACCTCTACTATACAATCCTTTTTCCACTATCGCTCACACTAAACTAGCCACAGTCTGCGGCAAAAAATAAAATAAAATAAAAAGTTAAAAATATCAACCGCCACTACCACAGCTACCCTCACCACCCCCACCACCAGGGCAAACAATACCACCACCCACCCCCACCACCAACCCTAATACCACTATGTACCTTAACACTGTACAGGCCACATGACTGACAATTCACACACACACCAAAAAATCAAACATTATCCAAAAACAATACTCAACATAATGATATATTTCAGAATTACTTTTCAACAATAAAATAGTCATATAGTTAATAGAATCCATGAAAATATAGGCTATAAGTTTTCCCGAAAGTGATAACACAGACTGGACAGGGAAAATAACCTGTCTTGTATCCCGCGAAGGTCACAGTGCAGCTTTCATGTGGAAGAGGACTGTTATCGCTCCTTCTATGAGACTCAATTTTTATAGATTTTAAATAGTAGTAGATGCTCCATACTTAATAACTGTGGTAGCTGATGTATATAACTTTTTTCTTTTAAATTCCACTTAATAATCTTAGCAGTTGAACCACCCAAATTGTTTCATTTCATTATACACAAGCTTCACCACACACACACGTTGTTGTCAAGGGTAGCTGTCATACCTGCCCACTTTAACCCTCAAGCCTGAAAAAAAAAGTTGACCAAGAAAGACTACAAAAAGGTGACCGGCAGATAGAAAGTATTACTGACTCATGTGCTGTGTTGACCGGTTGTTAACATCAATTTTAGAGGCATTGGAAATCACAGTAGGAAGAAAATATGGATCAAGGAAGTGAAGATTCTAGGACAAGTTGAAAAAAAAAACTACTGAAGAATTAACTGGGGGCGATATAGGTAACACTGGCTTAGTATGGAGATGAAGATATGTTTGAAAGTTCTCATTCCTCTCCTCGCTCTCTTCTTACTCTTCCTCTTCTACATTTGGACATGCCACCACAACCAAGACCTCTTCAGTAGCTCCAGGTTATGATACAGACGTGTGGCTGGACGGGGAATACTTCTCATGTTAAAAGTTTACGACACATTGAACCGCAAACCCTATTCAACAAAACTTTTCATAGGTATTCCACGAGTTTCCTTCCTACGACATTATTAATTTCTCTTTACTTACACCGTACGCATCACATAACAGTAGTAAATCAGAAACAAATAATTATTAACGTCTTGGAAACGTTTCTTGGTCAGTAAGTTAGTTTGTTAACATAAAGGTCAAGGATCAGACTCGCTTCCTCTTGACTTATTGAAGGTATGCTTCTATTCCTAATACGAAGTGTCACACACACACACACACACACACACAGTGCATTTAACTTTCCTAAACTATGTAATTTCATTGGCATCTTTTAACTCATCCGTCCTTCACCTTTCCTGGGTAGCTATAAAGGGTGATCGACATACTCCTCTATACTCATTCTTCTGTGTATCCGTTTGTAAATGGCTGACCTTTCGTTAGCAAGTAAAGAGAAAGTAAACATGACACATTTACACTGATGACTCCGTAGCTCATTCGTCATTTCTTCATTATAAAATTAACGCTTCGTGGTAGTGGTGCTTAGTTTTAGTTTCAAAGACAGGTATGGTTTGTTTAGGGCACTCTTTGTGTCATTATTAAGCAGGCTGTGATGCTATATCTGACTTATGCTCTTGCCTCGCTTCTATTTCTGTATTACGGCGTACCTGTCGTTACAGGCCAGTTTATTTCTGTTTAGGGGTGGACATTACTGTCGTTACAGGTGGATTGTTACCTGTCACGTTACTGACGTGTTGTTACCTGTCGTTACGAAATTGGATTGTTACCTGTCAAATTTACAGGTGGCTGTTGCCTGTTATTACTGAAATAACGTGCATGTTATGATAACACACATACTTAGGCATGCCTGTCATACCAAATTAACTATTTTACTGTCATTGAAAGGAAGTAACGCCTGCTGCCGTGCTGTTACCTGTCATTACGGAAATGTTGCCTATGTGCTGGAGTAACTATAGTAGTCAATTTAAAATTGATGTTATGAACGAAAATTCACTATTGCGTGGTAATATATAGACTATGTGTTGACACTTTCGTTAAATCTCCTTAATGAACATTATGGATACCGCTCAGTGTGGTAATGAGTAGTATAGCGAGTGGTGCATCCGCAGGGAAATGAAGCCTCAGCCAGGACGGCCGGAGGTTACAATGGTTGTGACAAAACAGCACTAAGCATCCGTTACGTCCATTGGTTGAGGTGAAAGCCAACATAACATCCTCGCCTCGCAACAAACTAGAAGGTGAGGCCAGGATTCCCATTGTGTTATAAATATAAATGGTCGGCCGCCACTGGGTCGACTGTCCTCCTCACCTGACTGTGGGTGGTACACTGTTCGGCCCTGCATCTTCTCGTTTGGCACTAGAATCGTTTCTTGGGTTCTTTCAGGTCAACCACCAAACGTTCTTTTATTTTCTTAAAGAGGAAATGTCGTGGATGTGTGTGTTTCCTAAGTAAAAGAAACAAAAAAAGGTGACAGCTCTCTATGCAGTAGTGTTGAGTTCTCCTGGTGAGTTCTCCTAGACCTGGAGTGTTGGTTCTCCTGAATGATGGTTCCTCAACCTTGTTTTGCCCCATGTACTTACTTTAATATCAGAATAGTTTCCCCCTCCTTTCAAGATTGTCTGCTCAAAAGTGCATTCCAAACATATGCATATAATGCGAAAATCATTTATTTTTAATATTGGTATATACATTTACAATTTTACAAGGATTATTTTTATAAGTGGAGTTTACAAATTAAATGCCAATTAAAAATGTGATGGATTTACTCAAGCTTGAATAAAAGAAATAGTTTTTACTCTTTCGTTATACCTTGCGACCAAATAAACATAATGCAAAAACAAGTTCATCGAATACCAGGATGTAAAGATTTGTATTTGTACATTCAGATGAAGATTACAGTCAATAGAAACCTGTGATTGTTTTTTCTTCATAATTCCTGGGATACGCGGAGAGTGTTGAAAAGAACTGTGTGGAGTCATTTCCCTCTAATCCTACGTTCTTCGTTTCATTTTACCTTCGTTGACTCACAAGAATATCGACACAGCGGAAGCAAGACACGGACGCTCTTTCTGCCACTTTTGGTTAGGAATCGCACATCAAGGCCAAAGTGCAACCAGTTGAATTTTATAATTGAACATAATATCTTGCTCCAGATGGTTCCCCCCATGGCTTCCATTCCCCTGGTTAGAGAACCCTGTCGACCTAGAGTGTTGGTTCTCCTACGTGTTGAGTTCTCTTAGAGTCGGCCTTTATTAATGCTTCGTTCATTGAAGTTATTCTTAAAAGACAGAATAAAGGTCATAGTATATTTCTGTGTGTAACCTAACCTAACCTACTTTTAGAACACTTTGCTTAATCATATGATGGTAACGACATCCAAAAATAAAAAACAGAAAATTTTTGCAGTTAGTTTTAGAGTTCTAATAGACGTTATCCATATTTAATGGTTAAACACACACACACACACACACACACACACACACACACACACACACACACACACACCACCAAGAAATAGCCTATTTAGACTTGGTATAACCATTGTGTTAGAATTTTCCTTAACAGATACATGAACTCCTAACACACACAAAGTTCTTGACTGAAGTACATCACACTGTGCACAGACATTGCAACAGATATGTAAAAACCCAACCCGTTTTTTAGCACATCGGTAAACGAAGATAAAAAAAATACAAAAAAAAATATCCTCTGGAATTACAGTGAACTTAAATTTCCTATAAATTGTGTAAGAGAAGAATCATCCATCTCCTTTGTAGTCTGATACGTTAAGTGCATTAAAATTTGCTAAATTTATTTCTACACAGGTTAGTGGAGACCATATGGATTGAATTACTTCAGGTCAAGGTCAAAACCGTTTCTACATTTTCTGTACAGCAGTATGACGACGGCGAGAACAAGTTCACCCCCGCCTCAAAAAAGGTGGACGGGCAGGTTATTCTGATGTTGTTGTATACGGAACAGTCTGTATCGCCAGAGCTCATCCCTCACTGTCTTCTGGGGTGAGTTGTTTCCTTTTCGTTGATGACTGCTCATCGTCCTCCTTAAGCATCTTTATTCCCGTGTCCTTCGGTAGCCGGTATCATTAGGAACTTTGATCAATAATTTATTTCTAATATCGTGAGACGTAAATATACTTAATGTCATTGAGATGGCGGCTTTATGGACTGAAATAACTGGTTTTTTTTTGCACGTATGTTCTACATCTTTAAGGATATAATGTAAAAGCTTTTGTTGTGTGAAACATCTCAAATAATATCTGCCTTCCTGTGACGAAAGTCTCTAGCATAATGAAGAACAATGGGGCCAAAAGTATGTATAACCCTACTACTTTTCCCAGGTTATTAAGAGGACATTTCACCGAGATTTACTATGGTGATGATTTTGACAAACAATGGTACCTCTAAGGGCATTCCATTATGATGGCGATACGATCACCACCAAGGGTCCTGTCGCCTCTCTTCTGTTTCTGGTCGAACTCATTGATCAAAAGCATATATGGACAGAATAATACATTGTAGCGCACTGCAGCCTTCGGGTTCAGTTTGGATCTCGGGGTTCATCTAATTCAAGCTCGCTGAAACAAGACTTTCAGTTCATCTATCTCCCTTCTTTTTTTTTTTTTTTTTTTTTTTTTTACTGTGGCACACACAGATCCATCCGCCACATACATAAGATGCCGAAAAAAATGATCCAGGAAACAAATAAAAAATAGTGTATAAAAAAAACCGTTAGTGATTTATGGGTTTATATCAGGGTGTGTGTGTGTGTGTTTTGGAATTCCTGTCATAAATTGCCTTCAGTCTAATAGCGGGAGTAATTTATCAGATTCAGGAAGCGTATCAAAGGCTTTTCTAGACGGAAACTGAAGATCTTATTAGTGATGGACTGAGCACTCTGGGGCTTTAAACTGGGATTGGGGAGGATGAGACTGATTAGGAGTGAAGGCGCTTACTACTTGATTCCCTGGATGTGGTTGGTGTGTTATGGGGATATAGAGTCTGCAATAGGCCGGTTGGCTGTGCATGGCAGCTCTGTCAGAGTTTACTATCTATCATATGGTCTATCAG